>NW_020456021.1:1899317-1934569 GCF_003342845.1 Nothoprocta perdicaria | reverse complement strand
CCTTCCTTCCTTCCTTCCTTCCTTCCCTCCCTCCGTCCCTCCCTGTAACCACAGTGATCAAACACACAAGTTTCCCCCATAAAACGACATTTTTTGAATGGTGTTGTCTATCTGCAGGTATTTTTCATATCAACCATGATTTTAAATAGTTTTACAGATGGAAGGAGTTATTGAGCTTTGAGGCAAACAGCGTATGTATTTACACATATGTATTGCCATTTACTGTTTCTTTACGATTATTCTTTTCTTTTTCACTTTTTTTTCATTCTTCAAAACTTTGTCTTTTGAATGTTCACCAGCGTGTCCTATGAACAGTATGTCCAAAATACTAATAAGCTCCATCAAGTGATTCACTGGTTGACGATGAACCTGACTTTTTGAAGTCTTCCTTGCTCTAAACCTTGTTGCTGATTCTTCCGAAAGGCACAATCACTCCATGGAAGCAGAAGACAAATACAGTGATGTAAAGTGCTAGCTTTTTAACATGACCACTATGTCTTGTTAAAATGGTAAAAATAACTTTATTTTTACCAAAATGTATGACTCAGGGGAGAAATTCTTTGTCCTTGTATCTGAGAGAGGCTGGATGCAGGATAGGATGGGCATCTGGGCAGACAATGAGAAAATCAGGGTGGAACAAATTGTGGGTTTTTTTTTTTGTTAAAAAGGAAAACATAATCCCTAGTTTTGGGGATAGAAAACCCTTTTATTTCTATTAGGTGGCCTGAAAGCAGTACTTGGACAGTCATAACCATGACCCTGAAATCTATGATGTTTTTGAATTACCTTTTTTTTTTGTTTATTTTGCAGAATCTGGAGGAGAGACAATTTGTCTTTCAGAAAGGACACCTCCTTGTTAACTACAGTATTCAAAAGCTCAATAGCACACACCTTCCCGCAGCACCTGAAACCTTCCCCCTCAGTCCTCTGGGACATGGGAATAATGCATGGCAGCCTCTGACTGCTTTTCAAAATAAGTGGTTAGGAAAATGCATTTAATATTAAAGAGGTAAAATTTCAAATACTAGTCAAAAGGGAAGCATGTTCTTAATGTGAGAACATTTGGACCAAAACAAAATGTCAAGCATTTTCCGATCAGCTGCATGCTCAGCTTGGTGAGCCTCCTACTCTCTCAGCAAGACCAACGTTACCTACTGAGAGCGAGTCTTGCTGACAGCTCTGTGGCTCTGCTGAGCAGCGCTGGTCCATGGGGATGGAAAGAGTCATCCTCAATGGACAGCTGTAGGACGGGGACAGGGAGAGGTTGCTTTCCAGAGGACTTGCTCGCTGGGACTACAGGTCTTCATTGTCACCCCTGGGGAACATCTGGGCTCACAGCAGCTCTGGGCATTGCTGGCATCTCCCAGTGCCCAAGACTATGGGCCCARGTGCCCAAGATCCTATGGAACAGAGTCATAGGATGTTATATATTCAGTAGGAAAAGTTGTACAGCCCAGATGAACAAGGTTGTTGTTCATTGTGTGGCTATACAGCCAAAGGAACAAGGCTGTATAGGCCAAAATAAAGGGCATGCTTATATGACTATGTAAATACAAGTCAGACCTCTACAATTGATAGCATGCAAAGCATAGCATCTTAAATGTATTTTCCCAGAATTTCTTYTTCTGATATATGAAATGTGGACCAAGCAGAGTTCTCAGGCAGTTCTCAGATGGCAGTAGAAGGGAGGGTGCAGGTGGAGCTGCGAGGGCTCGTCTGGGTTTTGCTCCCCCCTTCCCTCTGTATGGGGAGATGTGGAGATGTCTTGGCAACTGGCAAACTAGCTAGGGCTAGCGTAAGGAGGAGATGCATATTATTATTTAGCCATTTGCACCCATGACGCATAGACCAGTGCTATAATGATTTTGTGTTCAGCTCTGAAAGAATTTCTAGCTAACACTGCATACTTTACATATTTGTACTGGACACGCACAATATGATGCATTTTCCCACTGATTCTTAACTGATAACATCACCCAAGTATTTTCAAATGCATCAAGACAGAACCCTCAAATCAATCCTTGCAAGTTAAATTCAAGGAATCCCTGCATTCCTTATTACTGCTGTGGGAAAGGAAATTACAGGCAGGATTTGCAAAACAATCATTAGGCCCTAAACATGATCAAAGAGATTTTCTTTAAAACATATGCCCTCACCTGCACAAAGTGTTACTGCTRAAGAAAGTGAAGCATGAGGAAGTGGTGAGAAGAAACAGATTCCTCGTAGCTCCAAGCAACAGAAAAGTGAGGTTTATACAAACAATTGTTTCATAACCTGAATTATCGCACGTGATAACACCTTGTGTCCTCCAGCACAGGAAGCCAAGAARTTTACTTGGCCAACTAAGTTAATTGAGAAAGTCACAATGAAGACAGGTTATGTTCCCAAGAAAGAAAAAAACCAACAGCTCTTCCCACTATTATACCTTTATCTCTTTCAGTGACTGGGCATCTGGATGCTGTAACCATCCTGTGCTGTGTGTTRTGTTAACTAGAATTATTTCATTGCAATTGCATGCTCCTCCTGACCATAAATACCKTTCTGTCTTGTTTTGATTTAGACTCTAAGCAGCAGCACAATTCTAGCAGTTGCATGACTCGGGGTAGGAAAAGCACCAAGTCCGCTGGCTGTGAAAAGGAAAAGGGGCCCCCATGAGGACTGTCAGGAGCAAGGTGGCTGCGAGGACGTGGGGGCTCCCTAGTCCCTTGCAGGGATCCCCAAAGGACTTGCAGCTCCCGAGGCATCCCACCAAAATGCTCTTTGGGGGCTAGTGCTAGGACCTGAGCCACAAGTGTTTGCAATTGTCAGGATTGGRCCACAAAAGTTTTCTAAATCTCAGGGATTCCTGGAAGATGGGATTTGATGATCTATACAGAGACCCTTTCATGTGGACGTATCCCAAGGCAGTGGTGAGAAAAAGTTTCTGCAGGACTTTTATCTCCTYAGGCTTCCTGGGGAGCCTTTGCTGATTCACAGCAGGCATTTTGCCTATAGCTCTCCATAGGGCTGGTATAATGAACAAAGGGCCTTGCTAAGTCCCCATACTCCTTCTTACCCCCAACCCAAGCATTTGAAGTACTTATGCTTCCTTCTATGTTTCTGAAGGGAAGAACCCAAACCACAAGCTTGGGATTATTCAGATTTCAAATTTGGTTCAGACTTCTTTTACCAACATCTGTTTTAATCTTCAACGAGGCAAACTGTACCTTAGTGTCTGATTTGGAAGAGAACCAAGAAAAACATGGTTTTGATTTTCAGTTCATTTAAACACCAGACAGTCAAGAAACCCCATCCTGCCAGCTAATTGAAATCAGACTGCAGGTTGCTGCTAATCTAGGACTAAGAGTTGCACGTTGCATGACGGCCCCATATCATCAACCTGTACACGTGCTGAGCAGCAACCACACTGCAATGCAAGGTCACGAGCAATGTGCCTAGGAAAAATACCACCGCAAAATAAACAGAAAAAGAAAAATCCCTGAGATACTAGTGCCAGAACACCATAATGGAAACTTTCTCTAGCCAAGGTTTTAAGCACCTTGCAAAACWCTTTTTGAATTCAAATCCTAATACGAGCAGCCTGGAGCTTCTGGACTCCATGCCTGACAGGAAGGACACATCTCCACACCGTCGCATAAGTCACTTCAGCTGCTTCTAGCAAGACCTGGGCTAGCCTTAAATGAGYTGCTCAGAGACCAGCAGCTGTCTGGCCACAACTGCACAAAGCTTCGCGTGAGTTTATTTGCCTATCCTAAACGTGAAGTGGTTCCAAGGTTAGATGTTGGGAAACAAAAATCTATTCTTCCTTATAACTACCATCTATTGTGCAAAACACACTAGGCTCTTATTTTTAAAATTCTTGGCTTAATTTCTTGCTCAGAGGTTGCCATGGTATTGCCACAATCAAAAGAAATAAGATATTTCATTATGATAATTAATGCAATGAACTAGTGAATTCTACATGACTTATAAATGTCATTCCTTGTGCCCGCAGTTKKTYYYYTYTTTTTTTTTTTTCATTTTCTTTTTCTTTAATTCCTGTGTCAATACACTTGTAAGGTTAAATTGAAAATTTAGCACTGGTTAGAAGCTCTTTGCTGACTAGTTGGATAGTCATTGTAGAGCTGATGAATCCCTTGGGAGCTGTTAACACCAGATGAATAATTTTAAATTGGAATCGGAGATGATTATGGTCTGGTAAATGATAAAAGTGGAACCAGTATCACTTTATTCTTAGAAAAAAAAAAAAAGGCAATATTCTCACCATAATATTCAGAATTTAGTAATGATTACGTTGCAGGAATCTATTAAAAAAAATCTGGGTTAGTCAAACTGGACAAATAGACWGGTGAAGATTTTAGCTGTGCATTCAAGGAGAAACAAAACCAGACRAAAGTAAGACATTAATACTGCTTCTACACTGGTGAAAGGTAAATATTCAGAATTGCTTGAGAGAGTGACGATAGGGTAAGACTGGCCAGGGACTGGTCTCCTTGTAGGCTTTGCAAGGTGCTGTTTAGCCTGCAGACAAATGTGTAATGCTGTGATGTGTTCATCTCAGCCTGAAAACAGAGAGGACACTGTAATTCCATAAGCAGCGCTATTTGTTTGTATTTTTTCTTTCTCTCTTTCTGGCCACAGTTACTACTGCCTCAATTTCCTCCCTGGGTTATTGCTGACATTAATCTCTTCAAGGAGTTCTCCTGAAGAGCACAAACCTACCCACTGTTACCTCTGTAAAAATGTGGCAGACATTCAGAGGAATAGACAGACATGCAGATGTAAAACGATAGAATTTTGGAAGTGTTTTTATTCGTTTTAACCATTTTATCTCAACTTGATCTGATAAACCTGTCCAGTAACACCAGATTAATCATTTTTCAATTCACCAGGAAAGAAAGGCCAAGAAGCATTTGATTGTAATTGTCAATTTAAATAAACTGTAAACTGCATTTTACAAGAAACTGTCTGTGGTCTTCCACAGAAGGAAACAGGCCTTGCATGACGGTATCACCAGAAAGCAAGCTGCAGCATCGGTGCTGTCCTCAGCCCACTAAAGGATTCGGAGTTGGAGTCAGCTGTTGCAGTCCAAGGATGGCATCTCCAGCTCCAGGCAGTCATTGCTGCAGGCCTTGTTGGGCCTTATGACCATAGGTGCACTGGAAAGATGAGTGCTCCTCATGGCTTGCCACTTGGAGCATTTCTGGTGGCAAGTTAGTTGGCAGCAAGGAAAGTTTATGGATCGAGGGTGTGAGCCAGCAGAGAAGAGGCTGGGGAAGTTTGAAAATGTCCAGGCGGAATAAGCAAGCCAAAGGATATCTGCACAGCAGAGAGAATGAAAAGCAGTAACATGCAGCAGAATGAAGAAGCTGCGTAAACATGATTGAAAAGCTTCAGATTTCCAGGGATGCGGGGCCACCGAGATTCCTGAAGACAAAGTCACTGTCAATACACACGCCAGGGGTCTCAACCCAACTGCAACCACTGGAAACCTAGGCATCAATTCAACAGGTCACTTCAGGTGACCGGGATGCCCGTGGTGTCTGGTCTGCCTGTCAGCCCTGCCAGCCCTGTGCAGATCCTGGGCGTGTGTGGTGCCTCAAACGTGGACACTCGGGCAGCTGCATTTCATCCCTCCCAGCTGCTCAGCCTTGCGCTCCGCTGGCTGTGCTGACCTGACCTCTCTCAGTTATGCTCAGTGCTTAAAGACCTGTGAACATATAGGCCTTCAGCTTCAGGTTTCTCAGTCTTCAGCTGAACGGCACTCCAAGCGTTTGGCAATGACCTAACCAGGTGCTTATGTTGATGTCTCCTTAAAGCTACCTAAGGAAAAAAAAAAAGAGAAGGTTTCATTAAATTTTATCAATTATTTGAGGAAGATTATAGAGGTTGGATTCAATTAAATTTTGGTTTCAAAAGTTTGTTGCCAGCAAACAACTTATGTTTAAAAAAGAAAACAACTGAGCAACAGCTGAGACTAGAGCAAGCCCTACAGCTTTATCTGCCCTCACATATGACCTATTTTAAAAAAAAAATATTTTGCGGAGACCTAGCAAAGAATAATATTGATTAAAAAAATACTACATATTGCTTTTATTATTAGAAGAGCTGGAAAATTTCAGCAAATTAAATTGGATCCTAAAGAATACAGCAATTTTCACTGTATTTTCTCAGTTGTTGGAGCGGTTCTAATTATTACTTCAGTGACAGCTCCTAGGGACCAAAATCTACTGCCTAAATCAGGCAAACACAGACCCAATCTCTAAAAATTTACAACCTGCTCAAAATCCTAATCTAGCAAATCATTTACTCACTTGCTTTACAGTAAGTATATAAATAGCTAGAGACTCTTAAATGCACACTCCAAAAGATGAGTTGAGTGAGTATAAAATATGCTCGATGGTTTCTGATTTTTGTCAGTATTTCCATAAATTGTATAGACAGAGATCTTGGGCACGCAAGAGCCAAAAACCTAAGCAGTCTTTTTATACACATACACATGCATATATATAAATATATATATATATACATACACATACACACACACATACATATTCACGCACACAAATTTGTAATATATATATACACACATACATATGCATGCGTATGTATATGTGTGTGTGTGTGTGTGTGTGTGCGCGCATATATATGTATATATAATTACAAAGCCTGCACAAATGCCGGGAATCTTAGTCAGTCTTGTGAACTGGAAAGGTCACTCAGCTATGTGAAGTCTGAGAATTAGCTCTGAGAGAGAGCTTGGAACTGCCACCCTATATAGCTGTCCAAGTATGGGAAAATAATTCTGGAGTACGTTTTTGAGGAGGGATGAGCCTGAAGAGCAAACCATAGAGCCAAACTCTGCCAAGTGTAGCAGAGCTTGAAACTGAGTTATAAATTGATTTCTTTGTAGAGAAATTGTCATCCATCTACCAGAAGGACAGACAGAAGGGTCCAGTCATAATACTGGGTAAGGGCCATCTCTCAATTTTTAACCTTCCAGTAAGGACATTCATTAAAATATTTGATAGAGGCTTGACTTTGGCATTTTTGTGCTGACTCCAAAGGCTAGAGGGATGAGGTGAGTGTCAGCTGCTCCAGTTCTTATCCAAGTGACCCTTTATCCACCTCCCCTGCATCAGTGTGTRCATGAGTTTTCTCCATGTTGGATGACCCTTGCACATCCTAAGTGAAACTCAGACCAATTTCACAAAAATACAAATCAAGAGCACAGATCTCTCTGCCCTTCCTATTGGTTGGAGAGTCCTGCCTAATCTTGATGCAGGCTGCTGGTGTTTGCAGCACACATCAGTGATCCCTGGGCTGAGCCCCAGCTCACCTGCCCCTACCCAACAYCAAGTGTAGAGCTCAAATGAAAGCCTCAGTGGAAGATAAATGTGCAGAAACACATCACCACCCTCAGAAGGGGACTGCACATAGAAGAAGGCTAAGAAAACCCCTCTGTGGTCTGAGGGAGCACAAGAGGAGCGAGTGACAGCTGTGCTCCATGGAGGTATCTTGCCTCTTAGCAGTGTTAGCTGAAGCCCATTCACACTGACTGACACAAGGAGGCAAACTGGTAATTTGGAATGCAGCTTGCCTTTTAACTTTACTTGATATTTAATGCCTCAGGACTGTTACCTGATAAGAAATAACCACTGCAGTTCAAACACATGCTCACGTGAAAAGCACGGAATATACAAGAATTCCTTTACAGGAATTTCTGTGCTATTTTCTTCATGCATTTGGTTTCCAGTTCCTCAAGATGCAGTGGTTGCCCTTAGCAACATTCTCAGGATTCTTCCCCACATTTATGGAGACAAAATGGGACATCTGATGACAAGCCAGCTTGGTCAGTAAACACACATTCCTTTCTCATAAAGTGGTAGCACTGGATCCACAGAAAGGCTATTGCCTGGGTGGGTAGTCTCCTGAGATTGCTGTTATTTGCTGCCAAGACTGGAGGGACTTGCAGCAGCAACAGAACGACTCTCATACCCCAATCATCTCTTAGCATGTTCTGGGATGTGCACAGTCCTGCTGCTCAGAGAACAAGAAGTTTTTCRTCAAAATACCCAATGAAATGACTACTGTTTCCTTTGAAGTTCAAAGTCATATATTTAAAGAATAAAAATCCACAAAAATATTCTTAATTATTATTTTTTAATTTCAGACTCGTTTGGAATCTATTATCATGATCTTCAGAAAAGGTGTTTTAATGGATAGCAGCTCTCTTGCTGATTTGGCAGAAATTTTTACGTAATTTGTTCTTGGGCAGATGACCTATGATTACTTGACATTGTTTATGGCCCACAAGCAGCCTAACAAAAATAAAAAGTCAAAATAGCCATAAAACTCAGCAAGAACAAAAAAAATGAGTGAAAGATAAAGATTCAATAATGAATATAAATAAATGCTCAGTTCTGTCTTCACAATACTTCATTATAGCAAAAAGAGGAAAATAAGCTCTTAAGAAACCGATATTTTGGGGAAATTGATGTATCCTGGCACTCGTATAGGCACATTACAATGCAATTGAGTATCTAAGTCTGTACAGCCTTGGCTATAAAAACACAGATTTTCCAGGGAGTGAATGAAAACAAATATAAATTGCTTACAGACTGTGGCACACATTAAGTAGAGAGATGCAAAATACGGCATAGAGGTCAGTCAGTGTTTCACGGAAACACATACATTGCTGAGGGGGAGGAATCAGTTTGAGATAACAATATGTGAGAGCAGAAGTGGTTTGAATCGATATTACCTCAGTTCAGGTTAGCAAGGAGTTAAATTCCACACCATGTAATTTTTAAAAGAAACTTCACAGTGTTGGCTTGAAGAAAGGCACATGCWCAGAGTGCTAGCAGCAGACATCCATGCTTGTCAAAAAGGAAGGGGAAACTTTCTTAGTGGGAGATATATAGCACTCTAGGTAATCTTTGGATTTTGAACTTGATATGTTAAGACTAGAATGTATTGTTGCGGCATGGTCGTAGTTCAGTCCTTGCTGGAGTACAGTGCTTCTTCACTCTTCRGATTTTGTAGTTTAATACCATTTTAACCCTTTTATTTTAAGAGGGAACAGAGTGGTTTTTTTATAGGGGAGCTGGCAAGACTGAATTTGGAGGAGTGCATAGAGCTCCAGAGCTTTTCTCGAACAGACTGCTCAGTGCTGTACAAACCTGGAACAAATCAGATATAAAACTCACAAATAATTCTGGTCCCAATTTCTTAATCCTGCAAGAGTATAAAAAGAATTAGCTAACTACCAAGCACCAGCCATTTAACTAAATTCATCCAAATGCAATACCCTACACTCTGAAACAAACCCTGTTTTCCCAGTCTGATGCCTTGAACTAAATTCCACCTTCTCAGTTTAAGGCTAAAGGTAAGAGGGTAAGTACTGTGYAAAGAAAGCTGGACGCAATGAAAATTTAAGACGAGGTTTCCAAAGGTGGCCAACCATGACCTAAYGGGAATCTTTCCACTTCTCGGGGAATAGCAACACTGAGTATTCCTGGATGTCCAGTGAAGTCTTCCTTGTCCTGTATTGCTTATGCTGCTTCGCAGCGATGCATCCACAGGGATGGAAACAGGAGAGCATCGCTGCCATCATGGTCACTGCAAAGGGTGTTGATGTTGGTGGGGGGCTCTGCCAGGACCTGTGCCTATTGAAGACCTGCCTGCACTGCAAACTGTCACCACATCCAGCTGTGCTCAATCCATCCTCAAACACCTCCGCTGACAACTGGAGAAACCACAGCAGCTCAGGCTAGTGATGAAAATCTGCTGCTGATAAACCAAATCTCTGTTGTCATAGGTAAGTGCTGATGTGCACTCATGACTGCAGCGGTCAAGACCAAGCCGATCAGGAGATGCCTTCAGCCTCCTTCCAGCTGCTTGGCCACTGCTCCTAGGATATCCCAAACAGAGGACCTGGTGAAAAAAAGACCCATACTTCTCTCTGCTGACTCTAAAGCCTCCCTCTGGATGGACCACCCGGGGATTGTACTGCAGCGTCTCGTGGATCTCTGGCTCGTCCTCGGCTTCAGCGCGGCCATCGGTGATAGCCACAGGGCAGCAGGACCTGCCCCTTTACTTCCAGGGCCTGTTACGCTACTGCGGGTTAAAGTATCAGGTTCACTACAACATTTGAACTTGAGATGCTGACCCAAGTTAAAACTAAACAACTCAATATTCACGGCTCTTTGAAATCAGGTTAGTGAACCTAGATGAAGAAGATAGCTTTTTTCCTATACTAATAAAGGCATGCTCTCCCGCCTGCTTGCACGGGGCTGCGTGCTGCTCTTCCTCAGCCCCTCACATACTTAGCGAGAGCCTGTTCTTTTTCCATCCAAAAACACAGGAGGAAGGGCATTTCCATGCAAAGTGGTGTGTATGTTTGTGTGAGATGTTTTAATAACAGCAGCCCTGGAATGTAAAGATAACACGTCCGGCTCTATTTACAGAAGGGGCTGAGGATGCAGAATACATTTACATGGCATTATTATAATAAGGAAGAGTAACTTTCCATGTCTCTGAGTACTCCTCTTGCTTCTAGAAGCCTTTAAGATGGGATACAGCAAACAGGGATTCTGGCAGCAAAGAGGGTCCAGTGTAAAGGACATATAAAGASAAGGCAGAATATGATCAGAAACTGAGATTGCAATAACAAAAACGCTTAATCAAATTTACCTCTCTAATTCTAACGCTTCATCTGGTGGGTATATTATGTTCCTAGTGGATACACTGTTATAAAATTAAGGTGAATACATTATGTTATTCCTGTTGATCATTCTTATGTTTATTCATACGCTGTGAGATAATTTACTCAGATGCAAACTTCTAGAATTTCTAACCATATTAGGAATTGGATATAAGGGGGAAAAAAAAGCAGGATTAGTCCATGTCTGGCTGCAGACATCCACGTATAATGCAAAATAATTTAAATTAAGCACTAAGCAATCTCATCTGAAAGGCAGTTCACTCGGAGATAGAGAGCACCAGTAACGTGAGCTCTGCTCTTCAGCTGGAAGCCATTATCAAGCAACAGGAACACAGCGAGCTAATCTAAAGTAGGAGGGTTAGCTGTGGGAGTAATTACTCTGCACTGCCAGTACCAAGGGCGGCTGCGACGTCTGTGTGCGGTTTGAAGATACGTCCATTACAGTGGCCTTGGGCACCTTGTTCTTGTGAAGGAATCCAATAAAACATTTTAATCATCTCTGTAAATATCTGGTTGCTTTAAAATCCACTTGCTACGTGCAGGGTAAATCTTGTAATTTGACAGACTCAGAGGTGTTTGCATGATAACAAGTGATCAGGGAGGGGGAAAGAAAAAAAAGAAARCTCTGCAAGATGATAGGAAGAAGAAGGAAGCATAATCTAATATCCCTCACATCAAAATACAGCATATTGCTTTGCCTAGGTAAAGCAGAGATCTCTGTCCTTCAGTAGGGAAGACTGATGCTCTGCTCACAATAAATCCCCCAGAACACCTCAGCCTGTTCGAGAGAATAATTAACTACCAAAATGAAAAAATGACTGAACGATCTGCAGATGCTGAAATGGAAGCCACTTGGAAAGTGCTTTATTTCCAGACATACTGCCTTCATTTGGAKAAGAGATTCTCACAGTGTGAAGATAAGTGATGGGCACTACATCACTGTTTTTTTCTTCATTTTAATGTTCCAATTTAATTAGCAATTTGTATAATAAAGCTGAAACTTATACAAGCCAAGTAGCAGCAACCTGCATGTCCCAACTGACTTTACAGTGACAAATGCTCTTTTGAGAAGATGCTAAGAAATGAATARGATAGGAGACATATGGCTAACAAGAACTGACTTATGTCTGTAATTGGCCTTATTTATGCAGAGATCAGTGCTCCTGCAAGAGGAAATGCTTGCAGGTCCGTCCACAAGCTCTTGGTGTCAAAGCTATTGGTGTCAAGCGCCAAGAAAACCTGCACAACCAAGTGCAGGCATACACTTCTCCTGTGAGGTCCCAACAGCAACTACCAGGGCCTGTGCTGAGTCTCTCTGAGGGCCCTTTTCTATGAGTTTCCAGGGGAGAACTGGGCTGAAGCCTCTGCAGTGCCCCTGGCAGAGGGCTCTTCTTCCTCTCCAAGCAGCCAACAGCCCCTGGAAATGAGGAACTGCAAAAGCAGCAGACAGAGAAGACTCATGACTGCCTTGAACCAACGTACAGGCATGGAAATGTGCAGAGCCCGTTGAACATGTCAGGACGGTGGCCAGCACCTCAGTTCAAAGTATGAGTTACTGAGGCTGCTGAGGCCCTGGAGGCTTAGTCATGYTGTGGATTAGTCAGATCTCCATCGCTTCAGCCTGTCCCAGACCCACAGGGATTAGGATCACTATGAGGGGAAGTTCTGAGCAACACGTGCCTATGGGGCAGCCTGCAGCATGGCATCCATCACAGATACTCCCAAACCCATGCATCCAGTCCAGCACCTCCATGCCAAGGTGAGTGCTCTGGGGCACAGGTCTGGTCCCATTTTCGCATGTAGACACAGAGTGTCTGCAGCTAATGATGGAAAAATATCAACTAAAAAATGAAAACATAATCTGTGGCACGGGGGAGAAGCAACAGCTACATACACRTAAGTGTTCTGGTTGGAGGCTGATACATGCCTTTATTACACATGCTGCTAAGAAATTAATTTTCTCTACAAACTCACTGTTGTTCCTCTTGGAAAGGACACTGCACATTTCAGTTAACGCTACACCTGCTTCTGCCAGAAGTTCATCCCTGCCCTGGAAAGCAGGTACATTTGCTGCTGCAGAATGGCTGCTATTACCCAAGCTCAATTCACTCCTCAGACATGCAAATTATTAATGAAATAGTAAGTTTAAAACAGGATTTGAAGTAATTTAGAGAATGTGTGAACTCATTTTCGATACCCAGGATGTAACTGTGCTGGTGATAGACATTGCCTAGAAGGCTTTGTGTTCAGTGAGTACTGATGCTTTCCAGAATAGGCAGCTCTGGAGAAATGGATTTAAAYCTGATGGCCGAGGAACATTTTATCTTTCAGCTCTTGCTGACAGTAACAAACGAGAGCTGCTGCTCTTGCATAAGTTACATATATTACTTTTCTCTCACCCATGCAAACTCCTATGCTCTACAGAAGAGCAGTGGTGCACAGCAGCCAAATGCTCCTTTAAACACGTTTGGGAGGGCCTGGATTGCAGCCCTGTAAGCCCTGTGCTTGCTAACGGCAGCAGTACRCCCAGATCCCTTGCTCCGAATTTGCAGGAGCAGTAAGAGGAGCTTTAAACTCATCCTGAAAATCGATACAATTTGTTTGTTGATATAGTTGCTGTCAACTGCAGTTGTATAATTTATTATCGCCTACTGCTGCTAGTGATAATAAAAGAGTGAGTGGGCTTTGCGATGTGAGTAAAACATGAGCAAAAAATCTCCACTGGAAATACTGAGTCACTTAATAAACATGTAGACCACAAACTCATTGTACATTATTCATTGCACAGGTTACAGAGGGGCCTGAAATAGATGAGGCCGCCTGGGTTTGTGCCTATGCACACGTGTGCGTGCGCATCGGTCAGGCGAAGGCCGCCCAGCTCCAGGTGTCACCTCAGTTCCTGAGGCAGAGGCTGGACAGGGAGTTTGGCTGCCATGGACTGTGCTGCGCCCCCCCTGCCCAGGCCAGTAGCTGGTTTCTCTTAAGGCACCTGGGTATGTTCAAGGGGTGGTTTGCACTAGCTGGACACAGGTTATGAGCTGCTYGAACAGCGTGAGGACCCTCACCAAGGCCAGGGTGAAGCTCCTGTGGCAGCACCTGTGGCTCCTGTGGCTCCCGTGGCAGCACCAGGAACAAGCTCCAGCTCCAAGGGCCAGCAAGAAGTGTAAGAGCAGGGTTTTGCCTCAGTCCTCACCCGCTGCACTTGCCTAACCCCAAACCAGCTGCACAGCCTACTTTGTCAAGGCTAGAAACGTGCTCATCTGCATAGAGAAAGAAAGGGGGAAAAAGCAGCAAACAAAACAAAGAAACTTTGATGAGTATATGTGGTTGTGCCAAGTGGTGACACCTGTCAGAACATGAACAAACTGCTTAGAGTTTGCATCTGCTACTTGGAGCACATTTTGTAGGTGAAACACAGGGAAGGTGGTTTTCAACAGAAGCCCAAATGCTAACCTGGTACGTGTTTAGGAGAAGCAACACCGGACAAACTGCGGCAGGTCTGTCCTACCCGAGTAAGCCCCCACGGCTCTACTCACTTCTTCCAGCCATGGCTCGCTCCACATCCTGCCTCCCTGGGCACGAACAGGCACTTGCAGCCTTAGCYATTGTTAGAGAACTGAGAGACATCACAACAACTCCCCCAGATGGAAACATTTATTTGCTCTCTCATATTTTTGCTACTACATTATAAAGAAAAAAAAAAAAAAAAGGCCCATTAGACTCTGTTGGTGATTTCCAGGAGAAGCTTTGCCATCAGATTTTTCTTCACTGCACCAACCTTCAGTTGTAGCTCAACCATTGAACAGGAATCATTAGTGTCTTTTCTTTTCTGCAAATTCCCATACAGTAATTCAGCTCAAATCTCCAGAAGGGCAGTAGTTTCCTTGGATCATCATAATTCTCCATGTTAATAAAACAATAAAATGGGCAAAATGCTTAACGGCAACCTTAACTCCATTCTTTCTAAATAACGGGGATTTGACCTTTAGGTAAGTGCTTACACACCTTCCCCATATAASAGTATTTAAGTTACGGTCATGCACTCCATCCACAATCCCTTGTGCAGTTGTCAGGGTGCCTAGAAAATGCCAGTCAAAAACATATGACTGCCATCTTACCTGAAAATCATATTACAGGCATCTGTATCTTCAATACATTTTACACTCTTTCCCACCTCTTGAAAAGCTACTCTACTCATTTGCAGTTGACAACACATCTATCCAAATTCAATTCTACAGCAGTTTCCTAGGTAACTAGYACTTTGGCACTGAAAAGCTCCACACAGCAGAATGAGCCAAAACACCCTTTAGCATTTCCACTTCTTTTCAATCCCTTTTGGAACATGCAAAGATACAAAAGGAAAAAAAAAATGCCACAGAGGTACTGAAAAATAATAACAAGAAAACCCATGGCAAGGTATGTTCAGCCCTTCTGTTCCACTTCCATCCAGGAAATTCTGCATCCGCCAAAAGTTAGCTCAACTCAGGAGACAAGACCAGTCTAAGGTCTCGAAACACTTCTCAAGGGTTGGGCCATTTTGTGCTGTCTTTGTAGAGCCCAAACACCTTTCTCCACTCTAGGCTCTGAGTCATGCTGGCATAGGAGCATACCTCTGAGTCTTGGACCTCCAGTCTAAGAGTTGGAGCCTCTCCTCTTCCAGCCTCCTTTATCATAGGCAAGCTCCAATGGCACCCTGCAAGGGAGTCAGGGCAAGTACTGCTATCTCCAGGAAACTGGTAGGTTTTTATTAAGATTTTCTCAGATCGCTTTGTACCTTCTTCTAAGAGGTATTCTTCAGCCATCCCAGTGACTGCTGCGTTTTCTCCTGTTACCTTGTTACAAACTGGGAAATGCAGCAGCCAGACCTCAAAGCTGTAGTTGGGGCAGCTGTGGAGATGGCAGAACGCATTTCCTTGTTTTGTGTGCAAGAAAAAGCCAAGTCCTGCCCTTACCTAGTATATACATACAGTGCCTCTAAGTGCTGAAAAGAAGGCTGCAGCCTGAAGCTCCAGGTGAGATACTGGGCCATTAAGCTGCACTGACTGCCATCACGGCAGAAGTCCACATCCCTGTATGTACGCAAACACATATGGAGTTGATCCCAGGGAAAAAAAAAAAAAAGTAATTAAAGAGAGGGGAAACCTGGGAGCGGCTGGGATATAAAATGCCCTCAAGGGGAGGAGCGGGTTCAGGAATGTGCTTCTGAAGGGCTTGGTGTGGTGTCAACCTCCCTGAACATGTCCTGCTGAATCTTGCTCGCCTACCCACATGAAGCAAAGCCGGCAGGCTTTGCCAGCCCCAGAAATGAGGAAGTGAGAGGCCTTGGTAATTGAAGGCTTTACCTTGGAGGCAAGGCCCTCCCTTCTCCGTCTCCAACTGTACGAGCTTGCTGCAGGGCAGCATGTGCGCTCTGCACTGGAGTATAGTTCAAGAGAAGTAAGCGTTGCCTGCAGCTGTCCTCGCTTCAGCGCATGTTATAGCAGGTTAAAGGTTGCTGCAACTTAGGCCAGCCGCCAGGTATCTCAAGAAGGGTTTCTGGCATTGCCAGGGCATAATGACAATCTAGTCATGCCGCTGCTCCAGAAGCTAAGGGAAGAAGGTCCAGGGACACCTTCTGTTGGCTGCAGACTGGCTTCCCCGTGTCTTGCACAGCAGAGGAGCCTGTCCTGCCTCTCCAGCTAATTTGAGAGCACAAAGTTTTAGCAGTGGCTGTGTGCTATCCAGCTCTGTAATTTGCACTCGGGAAAGCAAGTGTTTCCCTCCTCGCTGCCACAAGCGTGGGACAGAACAGCACGCTGTCTCCAGCCGGGCTTGGCACGGTACCGGAGCCCGTGGCACCCTTCCAGCCGTGCTCCCCTTCTGCGACTCCTGACACCTGGGCGGGCTACGTGAACCACGTCCTATGTTTGCTCCTAACTGCGAGCCAGTGGCCAAATTAGACCTCGCTCCCCAGCCCCAACCTAAAGCAGCCATATAGCTTTAGGTGAGTTCATCATCATGCCTGAATCATCGGGAAGAGCAGACTTGCAAACACAAACAACTTCCTCCTCGCATTGCGAATTTATGTAACTCCTCGAACCGGAGGGAGCTTTGCTCCATGACATGCTCGGCGAGCGTGCGGCAGCACCCCAGCTGCAGATACACAGGAGGAAAGGAAAAATAAAAAAAAAAAAAATTAAAAAAAAAAAAAGAAGAAACATGAGCTTTTTTTCCACAGGAGAGCGCGGTACCTTTTTCCTTTCGTTCTTTTCCCCCTTTTCCGTCCGGGTGCCGGGCCGGGGCGGCGCTGGCAGGCCGCGGCTCGCGGTGCGGGGGCGCCCTCCGGCGCCGGCCCCGAGCGCCGGCGGCGGCCGCGGCCCTGTCGCCCCCGCGCGGCCGCCCTCGCCCGTCCTCCATGTCCAGGGCGTTCTCGCTGCTTCCCGCGCTCCGCGAACAGCGAGGGGGAGCCCAGCGCTCTGCTCTGCCTGCTCCTTCCTCATAGCGGCGCTGCGCAGCGGCCACGCTCAGCTGCGTGCACCGCTGGGCCGGTGAGGCGGTGGGTGCTGGGGACAGGGCTTCTCTGCCCTGTGCGGGGAGAGAGCACCCTGCGCAGGGCAGAGAAGCACGGGAGCTGCTCTTGCGGCACCCAGGGCCCTTGCAGCGCCCAAGCCCCTTGCTGCACCCACATCCCTCCCAGCAGCAAGGTCCCTCGCTACACCCACACCCTTCATGACACCCTATCATCCCTCACAGCACCCAGGTCCCTCACAGCATCTGCAAACCTCACTGCACCCAGGTCGCTCATGACACCCTCTGATCCCTCACAGCACCTTATCATCCCTTGCTGCACCCACATCTCTTGTTGCACCCACATCTCTTGTTGCACCCACATCCCTTGCTGCACCCAGGCCCTTCGCTGCACCCAGATTCTTCACAGCGTCCAGGTCTCTTATGACATACACATCTCTTGCAGTACTGAGGACTCCTGTGGCACTACCATGTTGGGCACAGGCACATCCCAAGGTTTAGGGCTGAGTTCCTACCCGAACACAATTTCATTTTCCCATCTGAGCACTGTCACTAAGCTGTGAGTCAAAGCTGCTGTGTGACTGCTCTTCGGGAATCCCCAGCTTTCCAGAAAACACCAACCCTGGACCTGTTTGTTACCACATCCACTCTAAAGATACACCAGACATAATATGTGAGTAAGGCAAATTCCTCTGGTCACTGGCATGCYGCCTCAGCTGTATGTGCCACCAGCAGCTGTCACCTTGGCTATCATCAYGTCTCTGTGGAAAACATGGCTCTTGGAGCTACTGCTTTGTTGGGGTGTCTTTTCCCTGAAGGAGCCCCTCTCTACTGAATGTATGTATTGYGCAGCTTTTGTCACAAAATTACCTTCAGTTTGGTGTCACACATTGATCAGCTCAGAAGGATCTCATCCCRAGCCTGTAAGAAATGCACAGTGTGCATGAGGTCTCCCAATACAGAGAAGAAGGGTGGTCTTGAAAGAGTCACATACAAACTGAAGAGCAGCCCTGGAGAGGTGATGTGGTGAAAACTCTTCTTCCCCCCCCCCCCTTTTTTTTTTTTTTTTTAATCACCATTACTCACTTGAAGGAACGTAAATAGTATAAAACCCAACAAGTCCTCCCTGGAGATCAAAGATACAGTTGAGCCGGTAGTGGGCAATTAAGCGGTGGAAGAACAAGGCAAAGATTAGTGCTGCAGAGAGATACTAGACTGAAAAACAAAAGAAGGGTAAGCCCTGAAGAGTCACTCGCTGCCACGGAAATATATCTCTCCTCCTTTGGGGGTTTGTTTTATTGAAAAATTGAATGACACAACAGAAACTTAACAAAGAAGCCTGCATGTATAAGGATGCTGAAGGATTATATAGATAGCACAGACGTGAGTTCTGAGGTGACTGTAATTGAATTATGTTTAAAGTTTTCTAACAAAGAAAACACAATAGCTTTTTTCCTTTTTTCTTCTGTGTCTACATGATGAATGAAAAAATAACAAATCAAAACCTGAAATACTGTTTTGTAACATGAATGGTTTAAGAATTCTAGTCTTTCTCACCAAAGGACTTGGGAATCAAATGCACTGCTGATATAAATAGAGAAGCTATCAAACTATGAAAAACTTCTGTGTTTCACAGTTTACAGAGATTATGACTAGAGAAAGAGCAAGAACAAGGAATCACAGGGTTTCTTAAATTTGGTAGGAGACCAGATGCTTCAACTCCCTCTCAGATCTTCAGGTCTTTTCTCAGGCCTGGTCACAGGTCCAGGTGAAAAGAACCAGAAGTCATCATCGAGCTAGTCTTGAGCTGTCATGATAAGCTTGTTGCTACTTGCAGTTCTCCGCAGTGGCAGTCAGTATATGCCATTTGAGATTAGGTAGAGAGGAGTTCTTTAAGTTATTTGTGCTATCATCAACTTCATTTTCCACTGCTTGTTAACAACTGGAGAGCCACCTGTCAGGAAGGAAAACTGCCCACCCTGTTACTTTTTTGGAAAGCCTCATCTACACTGATGGCACCAACCATTCTGTTTCCAGTACTAAATTAAGAGAGATGGCCAAATCCTGGGCCTTTCTCTTTGGGAAGAAATCCACTATCACTTGTGAGGCTTTAAAAACTTGAGCAGATTCTTACAGTTACAGTTGCKGTTTTTCAGTCACAAAGACAGGAGCGAAGGAACGATGCCTTATTCTTTTTTTCCTGGTTCTCGCCCTTTCCTCTCCTCAAGGGAACAACCATTTCTCCCCTCTCCTATTCTGTGCTCTCAAGGCTCTTGCCCTGACCTCTATGAGTGCCTGCATTTTTGACTCATTGATTTGCCCATCCCAGAACACCTGACTTTCCCTCTTAGCTGTTGCTTTATGAGGGTTGATGCAACATTCTCTTTTCCACAGCACGTACTTTTTGAGCTTAAAGTCTCATTAAARTTAAGCTGCTGCATTATGCATGCGTTAGACCATCTACAAAAAGAAAAGCATGGGTGTCTATGAATTGCTCCATTAAAAGAAAAAAAAAAGAAAAAAGCTTACAAATGTTGAAAAGCAGCATTGATTGCTAATGGACATCCAGTTTTTCTAAGCTATAGCATATGAAGGACATTTGTAGCCTTGTTCTAAATCCAACTTCCTCTCATCCAGTGACAATTACATTCTTGGTCCTTCAAAATCGTAAGTGTCTTCCACAAGTTGTAAGAATGGTTTTGAAGTGCTGCCTTCAATTTTAATCACCATCATGAGCCTTTTTTGAGTTGACCATTGATTCCTGAGAATTCAGGAGTCGCTTGTTTAGTCTTAGAATATATCTCAGTGAGAAAAATTGAGTACTTTCTAAAATTGGCAAATGAAGTTCTTATGCTATCTCTTGATTCCTGTTGCTGGAGCTTTAGCAAATACCAGCTCAAAGAGTGGATAATGCTGCTGTTGGCTTCCAGCAGACTTTTCTTGGTAACTAAATGTTTAGGAAACATTTATTTTCWGACACTCCCCCCTCCAATACACAGACATCATTGTTAAACTAATAATCAGTCTGTTTTGTCCTTACACATTAGTGTAATAGTACCATGGTTGCATTGCAGACACTTTCTGCAGTATGCGAATACAGATATTAAAACTGTTCTTTTTTTTTTTTTTTTAAGAACATACCATAATATTTTAATTAAAGTTCTCATTTACAATACTTGCTGTATTCACAAAACCTTAGTATTTTAGGGTCATATTATTTGAAAAGATTTCTTAAAATACCTAGGACAATCTTACTGACCCTTGTATGAGTAGGTAGCCTTGCTCTAAATGGGATTATTCCAACTTTTATAGGTTGTACTGTAGCATGTGCATGGCAACTCTAGTCTGTGGAGAACTGCTGTAAAGAAACAGCCTGGGCAAGCCAGGCCAGACAACAGTGACCAGGACCACCGTGGGGATACTGGAAACACAGAGGTGATGACAGTGCTGCCATACTTGCTGGCAGATGTAGGTCTAGGACACATTTTCTGTATGAAGAAAATTTTTTTAGATGGAGATGTTACAAACTGAAGAAGACCATAGTGTGCTGCTTAGGTTTGTGGGTAAAGAGTTCTTGTTTGGCTGCAGCTGAAATTTAATGRCAAGTTTTAGTATGGAAAGACATTGTTTTCTCATACTTTCCAGTGCAGGATGCAGGACAAGATGTGATATTGGCATGTCTGTCTCGTATTTAGAAACCTCTCAGCTGCATTTTCCACATTTATGCTCTGCCCTTTATGTCTGAAATGGCGAATTACACCTATCCCCATTTTATTCATAAGAGAATGCAGGTACAGAGAGAATAGTACTCAGGTTTTCAAAATCAATCAGAAGCCAATGTCCATAAATGTGAATAAATAAATAAATATATATAAAAAAAMCCCTCAGCTGACTCACTTCCAGCACACTAAGAACTGAAACCTCCAGGACACTCAGCTTTTGAGCATACTTTTCAGGTACTAGAAAAAAATATAACTACAAATATACAGAATTTGACTCACCTGATTTGCTGCAGTAAACTGCCATCTACAGTCTGTAGTCTTGTTCCCTTTTAACTTTTCTCTTAGTTACTACTGGCACTGCGTGTTACACATTTTGACTGAGGAAGGCAGGATGTCTAACACTTAATATTCTGATGAACACGTCTGGTAGGAAATCAAAGCACCTGACAGGACGTACCTAACTCAGGGGCATTTAGTTAGACACCAGGCTGTGCATTCAGGCGATGAATCTTCCTCAGGGGTTAAACTACAGAAAGAGTAAATGCAGCTAACCTCCTATCCCTCAGGTAGGAAGAATCTGGATCAAAAAACACAGAAAAAGAAAAAAGATTTTGATGATATTCTGCTACACAGACATCTTTCATAACCATAGCACTTAACTACCAGCATATGTGGTCATCCAGTGAGAAAATACATACATGATCTATGTATTTCCTTTTCTTTTTTTCTTCTAGAGAGAAGTAGTAGGGCTGGGAGAGAGGTTTTATCTGGGAATTTTGTTAGGCTTGATATATGTTACTTGTGTTTCAGTCACTCAAGGCAGTCACAATACTCACTGCTTGAGTTGAGAAACCAAGTCCTTCCTTTTAACACCCATCTACTTTATTGCCAGTGACTTTCTACAGTGTTTGCAGCCTTACAATAGAGTAACATGGGATGAGTGGTTGGTTCCTTTTAACGGGAAGAGCCACATTGCCCTCTGGCCTGCCTTTCCTCACTTAAGGCATAGTAAGTGTATTGAGGCCCGTAATCCTTTTGGCCAGAGCTAAGCAGGCCATACACAGTAGAGTGGTGACTACAAAGGAGCAAGCAGAGAACAGCCACAGGTAGAACAGCAGAGCTCAGAAAGGGTGAGCTATGGGCTAGTAGTAAAATCTTGGAGTGTGCAGAACATCTGACGGCAACTGAAGAACAGATCCACTCTGAACTTTTCTTCACATTGGCTATAAATATATATATATACACATATATAGCATACCTAGGCTTGAGCTTGACTTTTAAGTCTGTAATTAGTGAAAATAGTACAAGACTGTGTATGTGTAATTTCTCTGGGAACTATGAAGGAAGGTGGTGATTAAGTTTGGTTGTTCTGCTTGCTCTCAGCAATGGTCTAGGCCCAAAGCTTTTTCGCCTCCCACAAATGAGACACTAAATCTACATTTTGATATAAATTCTAGAGCATTTACTTATCACAAGGAAAATATATGCCTGTTTTCATCTYGGGAATTATGAGCTTAGTACCTTTGTTTCCCCTTCTGCGAATTATGTTTAAGGCAAGAACAGAGTTCCCCAGGGAATATCACAAGAGAAGTTGATTTATTTTCGTATTATAATCCCAATATTCAGCAATGAGCTTGTAAAATGCAGCAGTCCCTGGAAAAGGAGAGCARCACACAGCTTATCTAGCACAGTCCACTGCTTCTCCCCTGAATTTTTATGCATTTATGATCCCTGTTGATCAGAAACACCATAAAATGGTTCAACATGTTATTTGATGACACATTTTCTAGGGGGAACTGAAAGAGCTAAACTGTATTTATTGCTCAGGATCAGAAAGGAAAAGATATCCCAGTTTTGGACACAATATCCAAATTTAYGATTTACAAAAGTGAGGGCTTTTGCCTGTGATGAGTTCTATGTTTAAAAAGAGCACTCCCAGCACACAGAGGCAGAAATGTAGCATTCCTTTTGTTCAGAGATTTACCATGTTTAATTATTCATTTTTTTCAATAGATTAACCATGTATTCAGTTAAATAAAGTAATTAACAAAAGTGTTC
Source organism: Nothoprocta perdicaria (assembly GCF_003342845.1). Taxonomy (NCBI): domain Eukaryota; kingdom Metazoa; phylum Chordata; class Aves; order Tinamiformes; family Tinamidae; genus Nothoprocta; species Nothoprocta perdicaria. The sequence continues at coordinate 1,911,556 of NW_020456021.1, read as the reverse complement.
AAAGTGAGGCAATACTGTCTTCAGGTTATTTTAAAGTTGTGTTCAGGTATCTGTGGGACATGGAAAACTAAAATCAAATGAAGTACATAATCTTTGCTTTTCTAGTAGTAAAAATTAGTGCCAAATTCTGCTCTCAGGTAAATTGTTATAAAGTGTAATGACATTACACAACATTGGCATATTTCTGGATTTAAATAAGTGCAGAATATCAGAAAATGTTCTTATGCCTTACAAGCTCAGCACACACCCAGTGCCTAGTTCCAACACATACTGCTCAGCTGACCTAGAGTAAGCAGATGCAGTATCACTCAACCAAAATTTGCTGACATCACCAGAAGGTAATTTGGCRAACTGACTTCAATTTGCCTGATTCAATGAATGAGAGCACAATTTGGCTCCTTTCTTGGTGCAAAGGAAACCAGCCAAACATGACTTTCACCAGGCCTCAGTCTTTGGCCCCAGATTTCAACATACGCTATTACATCAATCAAAAGAACCACAGAAATTACTTATCATTTTACTGTTCCTTAACACATTTCACACAGTCCTGCGGCGAGCAGAATCACAGATGAACCTCAGAACATACAGAGAGCACAACTACTACACTGGACATGAAAAGGAAATTTTATTAAACATGTTTACATAACATGAATTGGAAGTTCATTTAAAAGCACAGGGGAGTGTTAAGACAAGTGGTCAAAATAGAAAGATACTATTGAATTATAACTAGTTGGTTTTTGGCCACTAAGACAGAACGGAATCTAGTAGTAGTGCACCAATGGTTGAGTTCTTCCTGCTCAGCAGGTCGAGCAGTAATCAATCTGTGCCCTATGGAAAGATGGGCAGAATAATTCCGACGTKTTGAATAATAATAAATAGTTCACTTGGTGCAGGCAGTATGTCTATGAATTAAAACCTAGTGTGTACACAGTTTCTACATGTGTTACAGCCCCACAGTAGGAATCTACACCAAAATATTTATTAGAAGGAATTTGGTCCGTACTACATCACGTTTTCCATAGGGTAAAAAATAAAGTCCATCTATAGACATTTAGCACCAGACTCACAGACCTAGCCTGGCTAAAACCTGCAAAATGTCTATAAGAAAAATGGATGGCTTAGATTTCTTGGTTACTTCAGTATAGTAATTACGAGCAAACTGTACAAGTACATGCAACATACAAGCTGGTCTATGTGGAGCTAACATACATTATTAAATAACCTTTTTCATTTCTTTTTACAAAACGTGCATGCAGCTTTGAACAGTTCCAAGTCATGCTGCTCTATTTGTGTGATCACAAAATTGAATGGCCTGTAAAAGGAAGGGAAACATATCAATGCACCTGCAGAGTCTGCAGTTTTTAGCACATTTACAGAAAATCACAAGGGATTTCAAGGCCAAGAACTCAAATGAATAAAAAGCAAATTGAAATTTGACTTTATTTTTTTTCTCCAAAAAGTAAGATATCTTGCGTTAAAAAATCAAGCCTTGTGCTTGCATCAATCTCAAAGAAATGTAAACTAAAATTTGATAAAAACATTAGTAAGTGCAGAATATTTCAACTGGAATTTCCAGTGAAACATTGAACAACTCATACCATGCTCTATCCAGGGCAGACAAGTGTGTCTGAAGTGACACACATCAGAGAAGCCTGGGTACAGCTGAAAGTGTCATATGCTCAATCCATTCCTGGTCAACATTTTGGGAAGTCAAATATACATTTATACACAGAAATGTAACTATTTCCTCTCCATTTCTAGGAGGAAAATTGCATTACCAGTAACATATTCAATGTCAAAACTATGACTAAAGCTGCTTTTTTACCAGTCTCCAGCATTAGTTGCAGAATTCTTCAAAATTCTTCCATGCAAAACAACATAAACATAGAAGTTATTATATATAATGCAAACRTATCTGCTTTTTAGAAAGAAAAAGTGGCACTGTGATGATTATTTATTTCTAAGAAGATAACCTTGGTTGGTCATTTGCTCTGGGTCTCCACAAGAAAGACTCTGAAGTATCAGAACCGAGAAACAATTTGAACTGGAATAAAATTGTGGCTGTTGAACACTTTAAGCAATGCTTATAGAAATACACTTCAGCCCTTTTTTTGTTTGTTTGTTTGGTTTAGAAAAAGAAAGGAAGGGTCTCTGTTAACATTGTGAGGCCTTCTACAAAACTAAGAGAATCACATGGCTTAAAAAAAAAAAAAAAAAGAAAAAAGAACTAGTGAAAGTAACAAGTACAGAAAAACTGCTGAAACACCAGGAAGATAACACTGCTTAAGGGCTCTGTCAAAATGTGAAAAATACAACATTGTTAACAGAGTGAAAGCTTCCAGTTTGACTAATTTTTGACTTGATTAGAATCTAAAGGTCCCTCTSTCTTTTATTTTTTGGATCGTTATACGCATCAGTGACAGCTGCTAATAGATTGACTGTATGTATGTGATACACCTTCTTTTCTGTCAATTTAAGCCATCTTTTAACAAACAACTCAGACATATTTTTGGATAATTACTACAAGCAAAAACAGAAGTGATTGTCTCTTTCCAACAGTGTTTTTGATGGTGTGATCTGGTTCCACTTGTTATCCTGGGTGATGTTTTTATGAGACAGCACCTGCTATTATGATCTAATGCAGGGAGGCCCAGTTGAACTCTCCAGAGATGACTGGGAAGCCCTGCGTGTCAGGGGAGTCAAGGTTGGATCCACTAGCGATGAAGGTGGAAATAATTTATACCAGCCTATTACCACGCTGGACAGATCAAGTTCCTCCAGAAGGATCTGGGCAACTCCCATGAAGCATTTGTGATCCATTCGGCCATAATCTCCCCAAACTATCACCTGTAAGAACAGAAATGCAGGTTCAGCATTGTCTCACAATCTGTACTCCCATGTGCACTCCTACTGTATTTCATTATGGGTCCTGTAAGGAAATTGTTATTCTTAAGAGTGAACGATTGCTCCTTCCTGTAGGAAAACCTAATGGCAGGACTGAAGAAAGAGTCAACAAAAGAGAAATGTTTAATACAGCCAGACATTTCACAGGTCTGGAACCACAAGCCACAAGGATGTGTTTGCTGGTATTTATAAAATTAAATGCTAAGAAGTGAGTTGGAATGGGGTTACTCATRTTGCTTAAAGTTAAGTAAACATGTACATGCTTTACTAAATGATAGCCTAAAATGGGATTAAGAAGCAACTGACCTGAAGGACTTTCCCCTGTGGACTTTCATCAAAAACCAGTGTCTGTTGGTACAAAGGATCAAGGGTCTTCCGTGCAATTCTTGTCTTCTTCTTAGCTATGCATGCCCCATTTTCTAATAAATACACTTTGACATACGGAGCTGCAAACAGAACATCATGAATTTTATGTTTGGACATAAACCCTTCTACATTGCACTTATCAGCTGGAGGACAAATGCCATAAAAGGAAGTAGACTGGAAAGAAAATGACACACGCTATCTTCACTATATAATCTGAATGCAATTACATTCATTAAATAAATGACAGAGAGCATAAGAAATCAGTTTGATTTTATAAATCTTGAATTTAATGATCCAAGATGTTAATAATAACAATTCTGTTTCATGTCCGTTGATTTAAAAACACTTTTGTCTGCCAGGAATTAGTTGTCACCGTTAGTTACTGTGAAGTTTCTGTGTATGTCTGGGGGTCAGAGATATATCAGAGACTCTGATGTCAAATTGAAAGGAATGTTAAAACTAAGACATTCAGATAAAAAGGATATTCATTGCTCTCTCACTTTAAGCTCCAAAGCAGGCTATAAAGTACCATTTTGGCAAAATGTGCTCTGAGAACAATTCTTCCAATTGTTTTAGTGGCTGTGGTAGAAGTCACAAATCTCTTCTAATAAAGATTTTTGTTAATAACTAGAGTTTCAAAATAATTTTCTTACTAAATCCCATTCAWTATAAAAGTTATTGGCACTGGTGCAACCTACTATTTTGAAGCACTGTTGTTCCACAGAAGACCTTGGCATGTGGCTTTATCACCCTGTTTGTTCAAACCACTTCCATCTGTTTCCATCTCTTATTTTGGAAAAAAAATGCAAAGGACTTCATCTGCAAAGCCTCTTTGACAGATAAGATTTGCCTAAGATATGCAGAATACTTCTGCAAACATTCCTTCCAAAGGACATATTGCATTGTCGAAAATCATTCCTTGAAATGTTGCATGCAATTAACAGATATAAGGTGGTAAGATGTGAACATAGGTATAAAGGATATATCCACTGCTGAAAAGCAAATCAAACAAATGCCAATGTGGTGACAGCTAATGACGAGCTCAAAGGTCTCCAATCTCCTGTTCATCAGGATATTTCACATTCTCGATTTACAGTCACATACTATCTTCCCTTACCTGGGGTCGACTTGGAGCCAGGTTTTTGAGTGAGGCCCCGAGCTCTAATGACTTCTACTTCTAATTGGCCCTTTTTATCCACCATCCCAATCTGAATATCACCTGAGAGGGAGAAGAAAGAAACTCACATTTAGAGAAGTATGGCTTAAGGGATAGGCTATGAGAAACAGARAGACTAGTTAGCTGGTTGTCTGCTAGGTGATGCTGTGCTTGTCACTTCTCTTTATTCCTTACATTTTTTCATCCTTAAAATAGGAATAAAGACACATATGTAGGAAGCACTGTTCGCTCTTAGTAAACAGCTTATAGAAGAGACCAGTATTGATGCTGTGATCCAGGGAGGGAAGGAAGCTTTAAAGCAGAGCTATAAAACACCCAATCACCTAATTTTGCATGGATGAACTAYGGAGAGACTTCCTGCCTAGGACAACTGTTGTTGTGGGCTAGTCCTCTACAGTAGTCCCACTCTCATTGAACCTAAAGGTGGTTCAGAAACCACCTAAGCTGGAAGCTTCTGCCTCCAAGCTGAGATGCAGGAGCTGACAGTATGAATGCTCCTCATCTGATGCATCAGGAGGGACAATAAGTGAAACAGGCCAACTTGGTAAACCTCAGGAATTTTAGTTGTCTGATAGCATTCTCAGTGTAGGCAGAAAAGCCAAGCAGATGAGGCACAAGGTGATAGTGCAGCTTCAGAGAACGATGTGCTGCCCTCCAGAGTCCATGATGTCTGTTCCTCTAAAGGTCTCTAAGAAGTGCAGGACTGATGATTTTCCCTGTATTTATCAATATTTGACACCCAGGCTGGTGCAATAAAATCACTCAATGTGCTCAAAAACTCATCTGCTTTCTTACATAGACCACTGAGTAGCCAACCGGTCATCTCGCTGGCTGAGTTCTGCCAAATGACATTTATAGTTACAGCTGCATGAAAGCAAAGCTGCATAGTCTGGGACTAAGTTCTCTTCTGATCTAGACTACTAAAAGACAACAGAAGAGAGAATGTCTTAACGATGGAGTCATGCTCAAAACATCAGATCTCCTTATCATCGCATATATTGGAATCAGCTGAACAGGTTTCTAATAAGTGACTTAGCCTCAAAAATATACAGTATGATGTGTGCAGCTATATGACACTTGTTGCAAACAAGCRAACAAAAAGTTTATATCCATAAACACAATGATTTAATAATATTATATATCTAATATGAAAGCCCTGAAATAAAGTTATAAGCACTCCCAAATCACAGATTTTGGGATTTTCAGTTTTAAAAACACTACGTTTTGAAATTAAGTGGGGATGAGATTTTCATGTGCTTGTCTAACAGTAGATTGAAGAAGTGTTTATACCTTGGCACTTGAGGTATGACAGAGCAACAAGGAAGACTTTTTCTTATCTCTCAGACTTTCCTTGAATAAACAGAGTTCTGTGTTGCACTGAAAATAATCCCTAGGAAAATTGCTGTGAACCGTTTTAAGAGCACATCCCAATGTTGCCTGGCGGAATAAAACCTACATGCTACAGGCAGGCAGCAGGGGGAGCAGCAATACAAACATTTCCAGAGCATCACTGACTAAAGGAGGCCACACCAAAGAGCTTCTGAAAACTGTAAGAAGCACTTCCGAGTGCTTTTTTGGCCCAAAACTTTGCTTGAGCCTTTCGTAAGAAAACAACTTGAAATAAACATATTAACATATTATAGCATACTATAAACATCTGCAGAAAAAATATTTGCACAGAAAACAAAATTAAAATGCAAAAACAGATGGATCTAAATGTTTATTTATGCCGCTAATCCATATTGACTGAGCCACTTAGGTTCTTCTTGGATGAATAATATCACAAATATCTTCTCTTTCTAAGTAAAAATATGTATGCATTTATAAGGTTTGGTGCTTAATAATGTGCTAGGCAAGCCACAGCTATTTGTGGAGTAATCAAAGTGTTCTCAAGAAAGTTTCCTTTTCATTTTCAAGAGTTGGGGGGAAACACTCTTTTCCCTGATTTTTCTTCCCATCTTTCTTTCCTTCCTCTGAAGCATCTTAGTGGCTCTTCCAGTACCTAATCTGAGACAACTTTACTGGAACATTGACCATTTATAATTTCCAACAGGAACAGTATGATTCAAGCAGCAGAGGTGACAAGAACTCCATAGTTTGCACCTTTAGTATGTAACATTTGAAGCATATCTAAGAATTGCTCACGTACTTATCAAACTCTTAAAAAAAATACTTTTACAGTGTTATGCTGCTGCACAGCTTATACCTTATTTGTAACCAGTGTAAAGTTAATGCTATTATGGAAATCTTGACTGGTTTCTGATATAGAAGCAATCCTATATAGCCCCAAGCAGCTGTTGTAGAAAAGAATTTCTGTCTTTTTCATTAAAAACACTGGCTTTATCAACAACTGATATTTGGGCACTGCAACTGATATTTGGGCACTGCAAATGGGGACTGAAATATCAAATTCTAGAGTTATTTCAGGATGAATGAAGCTTGGGCAAATGCAGCACTTGGCAAGAAACTATCACATCCAATATAATCTGTGGCAAGGAAGTATAAATTTTAAAGTGCTGAGATTCARCAGTAAACTAAGATTGGAGAAACCACAATAACTGTGAGTGGGAAGCAAAGTGCAACCAATGCCTATTTCAAAATGCAAGTGAGAGGAGCAGGCACCTCACATACGGATCAAATCCTGCTTTTCACCTCAGTTTGGCTGCCAGTGTTAGCAGTATTAGCAAACAGGACATTCATGATTAAAGTGAAGGAAGCCACTGCGTAAAAGTCTTTTGGCTCCTGTAGTCTGGCAGTGTGTATTATGTTTCAGTTAATGACTATTACTCATCTAACATAAGAGAATATATTATTCTTACCCATGGCAGGGGTTGCTAGTGTTTGTCGGCCTACTAACTGTGCAGGTCCAAGTCCATCGAGGAAATCACTAAATTGACTGTCAGCACCCAGCCGTACTCCAGGGAATATTAAGCTGGAGCAAAATAAAAGCAGGTTAAGCATAAGTATAGTAATAATTCTTTTTGTCTTGCAGAATTTTCTCTAAAGTACTTATTATAGAACACAATTAGCCCAGGATATGTAATCATAAATTGTCCTGCAAAACTAGGAACAAGCTATCTCCTGTGGACCCCAAAGAAATCTAAGTGAAACTTCCACATATGGAAACAAATGCAAGTGCTGTTGGCCAGGGAGTTCTCCAGGAGCACTGAAGAGCCTGACAAGTGAATAAGCTAGGAATGGCCTTGTATTATAAAACAGAAAAAAGCCTCACAAGATTTAATATACTTATTGAGCTCAAAGTACAAGATTATATTCTGCTTGAATACACAGGCCATGCAAACATTTTGTGAGATGCTTCTGGTACTTCAACATTGGTTCCTCAATTCAGCTGATTCGGAAATGTCAGTTTTAGAATTTTTGTGCAATCTTATATGGATTGCCTACTGTGGCTTCCTGAAATCACACACACAAAGGATTTCATTTAGTCAGCATTTTCTGATGATTTTCACTATGGGAACACTATGAAACATATTTGAAATTCTAGCAGACAATTGAAAAAAGGTAGTATGGAAAACATATGATTTTGGTCATCTGCTGTGGTTTTCCAGTCACTCTATGTTTAGTCCAAGTTTAGGCTAGGATTTCGGTATTTTTTATGTTTGCAGAGCTCTGTTTCAACTAGTATGTATCTGAAAGAGGTGAACTGGAATCCAGAAACAGTCCTGGATCATCAGCAATCAATGAAGGATCAAAATGAGTGCCTCCAACATTTATTCACATGCAGGTTTGTTTATAGTAACTTTACTTGCAACTATGAAAACTGAACCCATCAAAAATGACGATGAAATATCTTTGTTCACTTTGTTATCTTTCTTCCAGACTTTTCCCTCACTCTCAGCCAGTAGAATTGTCTACATTCTCTTCCTTTTCCAGTTCCATAGTCCCTACTTCCTTTTAAATATTTCCACATGCTTTTCTCCATTCTCTGCATTTCTGCTTGCCCTAACTTTCTGCCTGTATTCAGCGTAGCAGGACACTGTTGCTGTTGATCATTTCTCTAGAGCAAATGGCAAAGGATCGCAACTYGATTCAAAAGAATCCAATCTTTTGACAAAGCAAACATGCCACAAGAAGAAGTATCATTTTCTTTCTCCATATCATTTATAAGGATGAAAGTTACAAAAGACCAAATAAAAATGTATGTCCCATAAACTGTGAAATGCTGACTGCACATCACTCCACACTGAAATTTCTGCATTCTGGAAAGCTTGATTTACCTTGCATACTGTCTTATCTCTATACATACATCCAAATCCCAACTAAATCAGTTTGGATATACAGGGAAAACTAATGTATATAAGGCAGTAAACAGGAAGGCAGTGCTACTGTGGATTAAATCTAAAGATAATGCCATTCCTTAGCCAAAATATTTTGGAACCCAGATCTTGATGTCAATCAAGCTGACACCTAAAGGTCCTTCAGGACACAAACTGAATTGTCATGCACTGGCACAGCAAACATATTCTTCTTCAAGCTGCTTTCCTGGTCTTATTATCTGCCTACCATAATGTCAAGAGTGAACAGCACACTCAACCAACTCAAATATTAAGTTCTTATTGATTTTGATGGGAAGTGATTATAAAGTAGAATATTGTTTTATTGATTGTCTTTCTTATAAGAATCTATGCATTCTTCAATAATTCTTACAAGAATCAATGCAATCTTCATTCACTATGGAGTAAATCCAGAGCTGTTCTAAACTCACATGAGTCTACAAAATTGCAAGCTTGCAGAATACCTGATGGTCAATCTTGAGTAAAATCATACAATTATAAATTTCAATGAAAGACCTCAGAATTCTAATTCTTCTAAGTCACAAAGTACACCACTACGAYGAACATATTCCTCTGGCTTGAATCCTTATCCCTTTTGCCTGTGGTTTTCTATTCTGTTTAAGGTATATTTTTCTTCAGTCTAGAAAATTACATTTAACTCTTTGCTCTTTAATTCAGGAAGTTTTGTTACACTCTGCCTTCTTAGGCCCACCCTCTTAGGATTCCTATCATACTGCTAGACAATAGTCTTCTTTTCATGTCACTGGTCTTGGAAAAGGGATGTGGATTTTCTCTTGGATCAAGGACAGTAATTAGATTTAAACTCTTGCTCAAATTGGGTTTGGAGGCAGAAACTAGTTGAGGGCCAGAAATCAACCAGAAAAGATGGGAACTCTACCAGACAAGAAGCCTAGGATGAAAATAAAATCAAAGGTTAGGGAACTGTTGCCAAAAGTATGAATCTGAAAGGCAAGACAACGGTGATCAGCTGACAGGAAATCTAACATACGAAGGTACTGAGAGCGGTATGGAGGCTTGTTAGAGGCATCTGGCTCTTCAGTGCTGGATTCCCACCTCTCCCATATTTCTGAGTAAGGAAATGGGCCAGTCCCCAGCAGGGTTACCAGTTTATTGGGGCCTCACCAGTTCTAGTCCACAGCGTAGATTTGCCTACTCCTGTTTCCACTTTGGGAAACAGCAGTCTTCTCACTTCTAAGAATCCTCTAGTGACCAGGATGCACTTGCAAACAAGGCAGAGTCTCACTAAAATCTGTGAGGCGGCTGAAATATTCATACATATTTTTGTGGCAAATCTGCCTTTGTTCGCCTTTCCTACGTACTTAGTTATGTCAACAGTGAATTAAAACAGCTGCCCCATTACCCACAGTTGAGTGCCTGATTTTAGCTGATGGTGCCATTGCATGCTGGTTTTAAAGTTCTCAATAAGAGAACTGGACTAACTCCAAGCTAAACTTTCTTTGTATACAGTATTACTGAAGGAGTTTCATATCGCAGGCTTTACATACCACATCTGAAGTTTAACTCTAAATTAATCCAAACATAAGCTAAAGGAAAACTACCCCTATGTTTTTCTTTGAACAATGTTTTCTGAATTTAGTTCTTTCTYGGGGAACAAAATACCTCAGCGATGGTATGGCAGGCAAAATGTGACTCCTTAAGAAGTGCTCTCTCAATTTCAATTTCCAAGAAATTGCCTAAATACTTAAAATAATTTAATTTACAAACATTTTCTCAAGAGGAAGAATTTGGACATAAAGCTATTCAAAGCAAACAATGCTGGGACTTCTATTCACAGACTAGGTCTTCTTATTCATATTTCATCAGTTTTCTTAAAAAGACTTTTTTAAAAGTTGGAAAAGTTTTAAAAGTTTAAAAACTTTCCCAACAACACTCATATTTTAATGCTACTTACTTGCCCTCAGAGCTGTAACTATTTATGCTGCCATCAGTGGATTCCCGACTTGGCTGTCGAACCATTCGACTTCTCATTTCTGCTGCCATCCCTGTCTCTGTGCTTCTTTGTATCGTGCTCTTTAGTTTCTTGTTGCCAGCCTCTGAAAGCAGAGAAAGAGAAGTGGTGGTTATAGTAACAGTCTAGCACAAAGTCTCTCCTTATAATTTTTCCCTAACAATGATGATCTGACTTCACCATTACTATTCAAAAATGCAAACTCAAAAAGATTAATCTAGTCAAAGAAKGAATGTTTCTTCTTTGTCTGTAATCTGATGATGGCTTCTCTTTAAAAGGAGATGGCAGCATGAAGAACTTTCTTTGGGTAAACTGTTAGAAATAGTGTGCCATTAATATCCTTTATGCAGTCAGAATGTAGACAGGGTAACTGTGATAGTGTTTGATAACCATATACTTGGTGTCTCTAACCACCTTGCTACTTCAGTTGGGTGACCACAAAAAAAGTTAACATACAATTCTCATTGAAAAAAAAAATAGAAAAAAGCAAAACTGTCCAAGCATTCAACAGAAAAAAAATGTTAACTATAAAACACTTAGCATTAAAAATAAAAGATGTGTTGCAATGCAGTTTTTTTCTTTTTGGTCCATTGTTTTCACCTCTGAAATTCTTCAAAGTCAAACATGAATTTTATGTAACTTCAGATCTTAGCATACTAAGTAGAATTAACTCTCTGAAAATCCATTTGGAAGACAATGGATTAGATAGGATCAACTTGCAATYGAACATTACAAAGCAGTGTAATTCTTGTCAAGTTATTTAATGACTCGATTAATTTGGAGAAAATTCCATCACATTCTTTAAAAAGAAATTTGAGGTTCACTCGGAAAATTTCAATTTACCCTTGAGCAAGTAGAGGTCCCATCCCATTCCAGGGTAGTTCTAAGCTCAAGATGCAGGTTTTAATTTAAAAACAATTTAGTTGGTACTTTGGAAAAAAAGAATTATTTCTGAACAATAATGATCACTCTGAAAAATGTTTAACTAAAATATTTCTAGCAAAGTGTCCATGTAATTTAATCATGTGTGTTGACTACAAACTCAATKTCCTGTTTGTTTCCATTCAACCGGTAGTATTATTCTTTTTCAGGAAGAAATAGAATTGACAAAGTTTCACATAAATGCATGTAAAAACCTTCTTCAATGTTTCTCCCATTCATGAAGAGTGCTCTTTGATTCACTGTCACCAAAGTCTCTACTTCCCTTTCAGAGTTTGCTTAGGGAAATTACCCTCCAAATAAATGCCTCTTCCATCCCCACCTGCTGTGGAGGCTGAATGGCTCTGAAAACTTTTCTGTTTCAAACAGGTATAGTTATGCCTGAGGCTATAACAGATCCTGACTTCTCTTCACATTGAAGTCAGGGATTTGGTAGTGCACCCTGGCCTGCCCCACTGTGCAGAAGAGCTGGCCGGGACCTTCAGGTCCACAGACCTGGTAGAGAGCAGGAAGAAATCACACAGGAGAGAATAGCTTTCTCTCTCCATAGGTTATCACAATAACATCT
>NW_020456021.1:1829213-1899239 GCF_003342845.1 Nothoprocta perdicaria | reverse complement strand
AGAGAGAATTTGTACATTGGGCTGAGACACAGCAAAAGCAGCCCTGGTCCTTTTAGGCATTCTGGATAGGGTTGTATATCAGTGGCCATCCAGCAGCAGAGCCTCAAATGTCTCTAAAGGGAAGGAAGCCGCTACGTCCAGGACAGCCGTAGTTTCTTTGCTGCCTTCTGAGGCCAGGAACCCAGAGCTTTTGCTGTGTGCAACTGAGAGTCATCCAAATTCCTGGTTCAGTTAGCTGAAAGCATACTATTCAACATCTCTAAGTACAAAGCAGACAGCGTAGATGGTTGTGGAAGGCATTTGTTGAAACTTAGGTGATTCTAATGCAGAAATGCAGAGCATTATATTTTCAATCTCTAACTTATAAAAAAGATGGTGCATCCAGCACATCGACCTTCAAATGTAAGCTGTGCATCAAAAATGAATGATAAACCAGTCCAAGATATATAATCCACATGMAGAGCCCTGTGACAAAATATGAACCTTGTATTTTCAGTAGCTGCACATTTGCTGCCCACGTTGCTCTGTGCCTCTCTCTGTCTCGCTGGTACCTGTCTCAGATTGCCTGCTCGCTTCCATCTGCTCGCACCAAGGGGGTTAGATTATGTGTTTCACCCTCTGCATCCTTTCCTGGAGCCACTCGGATCAGGCAGCAGGAGCAGAAGGCTAAAATGCAGCTGAGTAGACGTGCAGGAAGCCAAGCAGGGTTGTCTTGAGGACTATGAGCATTCCCAGACCCGGAAACGGGAGAAATGAGACACTGAAGCCCATTGTGAGCTTGGCACAGACTGGAGAAAGGGAGTTTGCTCTGGGCCACCTGGACAATGCCGCATGTGCGGAAACTTAGCCATCAAAGACAGGATGTTGGGAAAGCGTAATTAGAACACATATTCAGAAAAAATAAAATCACTGTAAAAAAGTCCACTAAATTACAAGTGTGTATTTTAGGTATGAGCCAAAGTTGGACTTACATGACAAGCACGTTATTACGACAGAGTAAACTATATTACCATGGGTAGCATCAGTGTTGCTGCTTGAGTGTCTTTTCACCACAGATTTTAAATGTACAGCAGGGAAGTAGGAAACTTTGTGCATGGCCATACGCATGTGTAAAACCTTATCTTATTATGTCATATATACCAAATTTTCTTGTTTGCGATACTTTCCAAGTCACTGTTCCCTGTCGTATCGTATTGGATTCCACTTTTTTTTTTTCTCTCCAATATTTTTTTTCAAATTGAAGATAAAAGTAATTGTTTTTTGCTTCCTCCTGTAAGTCCTGACAATATTCACAATATTTCAATATTTTCTGGAACATCCACACTATTACTGAGAAAACTACAGAGTCCCTTTACATACTTCATCTTATAATCACAGATTTAACAGCTTTAATAAAATCAGATGCATAACACAAAACTAGCCCAAGACAAAATGCTAAAATACAGAATGATTTTTATAGCATAAATAGAATCACCTTTACATCTGACTAAGAAACACACATTTAACATTTTTCAAGTGTTACACTGGTCAGTTATAAACATCATATTTTTTAATCCACTTATAGCCAAAAGGAAAAGAGAATGGTTTGTTTTATTAGTATATTTTTATAAGCTCCTCAGGAAAACCTAGTTCAATGGGCAGGTGGTTAGAATACAACTGAGTTGGAAACTGGTCTTATTTACTTGTGAAGTTCCTCTGGTGCTGATACAAGTCATTCTGGAGCACAACTTTTCAGTCATATCCTCTCTCTTGTCTGGATATGTACTGGAGAGTACTCGCTCCAGCTCCTGATTTTTATTACTGTTTTATCTGCACAATTAAGTTTTATAATACGTTACAGATATTTGCTTGYGCTATGTAAATTACACGATACTCATCATGCAGAATGCAGATAAACTGACTCTGTAATGAATACCATTTAGGGGCAAAATTTAGTCCAGAATGGCTTGTATGCTTTTATTGTATAAAGCTTTCTTTGTGCAGAAATGCAGATTAATGTGCATAAATTGCATCTAAACACAGTTTAACAGCTACAAACTAGAAAAAAAAAAGAAAAAAGCTATTACAGAGTAATTGTGATGGAACATTTTGGCAGGTTTAGCTACATGCAAAAGGATCATGAAGTAACCATCTGCAGCTATAAAACATGCTGGTCTGTATGATTTTTACAGTTCATTAAGAGCCTTGTAACACCCTTGCTACGATGCACTGATGAATGTGTGCACTTTACTATTTCACTCCACCTATTATGAAAATAGCCTATCTAATGATTCCTCTGTTGATCTGACAAGAAGCTTGTTCCTATCCTGGTTTTCTTGGACAAGAATAAATTAATGAAGAGCAAAACATGAGTTCTTAGTCTATTCACTATCTTAAATTTATTAATGAAAGAAAATATCAATGCAGCTGATATGTCTCAATTTCTGTATTTCCAAATCACCTCCAAGTATATTAGCCATGAGAAAAATGCTGTTAAAAGCTGTCGAGAACAAGTCAGTGATGGCATCTACAGAATTAGGATGGGCTACTTGAGATACATCCAACCCCTGRTGCAATCCCTGGGTACCAGGACCAACAGCTCAGGACAACCTATATCCGCATTGGTCTGAGGCCACGACTGCCCCAAATGAAGGTATCACCATTGGTCTGAGCTGCTTCTGGGCCCCACAGTTGCCCTCAGACATAACCACTATGTCTTGCAGTTGTTTCAGTTCAGTGAGTGTGAAATAACAGGAGGAGCTGTGTCCCAGCCTGCTGGCGTAAAGCTTTTGCCCTGTGATGCCAACRGGATGTATTTCATGGGACAAGGCTTGGGACATAAGGCTTATGTCAGGATGCAAGCTCAGTGACTTTCTGTTAGCAAAATGCACAGGGCAGGAAAAGCAAACCTGTTATGGTCTTTTGTATACTGAGTGAGCCACAACCAAAACGATATCTGAGGGCATTTAGTCAGTTCACAGCAAAAATACCGATGCCTGAGTTGGGTATTCGGCATGGAAAATTCATGAATGCTTCAAAAGAACATCAAGGAAAACAAAGCATAAACCATTAGTAAATYCACTAGTAAAAGGCAATAGTAAGCAAGGTATTAACACTAGTGTCCTTGCATGACTCGAGGCTACACGATCCACTACACTGGGCTTGCTGTCRCACGTGGAGCAACAAGCCTAGGAGGAGCAGAGCTCCCAGCCAGTTCTCCCAGAAACCTGGCAGCACCAGGGCTGTGTGTGGGTTCACACACTGGCTGTGCGAGACATCAGCAAGAGGGTGCCAGCTCCTACTTGTGTGCGTTACGGGTCACTCCCAACTCAAAGAACAGGGAAGGGGACAGCAGAGTGAGACCTTCCCTTCTGGGCCATTTCTGTGTGTTAGCGACCCTGCAACCTCCACTCTGGCTGGCTGGAGAGAAGTTCCACAGCATCCGTCCCACTCCGCACGTCACATATCTGAACAACAGCAAGAGTATCTGCATGTGAACCATTGAGTGCTCCCTGGCTTGAAGTCCTAAATCCGGCAGCAAAAGAAGGAAACAGTTCAAATGATATTTGCTGCTYTTATAGGGTGTACCTCTCAGATGGGCACAGCTGCAGATTGATCTCAAAGCCTGAAAGTGTGTAGTGACTATGTAGAGAACCACAGAACACAGAAGATAAAAGGCAAAGACATTTAAATATAAATATTCCCTTGACTTTTTATCCTACAACAATCTACAACATTTTATATTTTGCCTATTCTGGCATACCATCCTGGTTTACATAAGTTGTTCACGCAAAGACATCCAAAATATTTCAGTGAATGGTTTTCAAATGTCCAACATTGTGCATCTCACAATATACTCAAAGAAAGAAGAATATTGTTCATATTCTGTAAAGTTGGATCCCAAGCTTTAAAATCCAAATATAAAGGATGTCCTTTTTCCTATTCCTGTTTACTAAAACATATGCACAAGGAAAATCATACTATTACAAATAGCTATAAATTAATAAATAATCTTTGAAACCTTCTAGAAAGAGTGTTGATCTTTTTTAGCTGGAATAAATGATCAGGAGTTTGAAAAAATTTGCATTTCATAATGAAAGTGGCAAATTACACACTCAGCTGGCAAACTAATTTCATTCCCAGGGAATATCTTGAAACAATACAGAAAAAAACAATACAATTAAGCCATTAATTTACATTTTTTTCTCAATTATTTAAATAAAAGCCAATAAAAAACCAYCAAACCTAACAAAAGAAGGCTGGATTCAAATGCTGTTAACAGTTGTAGTAATGCTTTAACTTTGTTACTGGTCCATTCGCAAAAATCTATGGCATTTTAGCCAGGACATTGTGGAATCTCAGCCTTTGGTTGCGTTACTCACTCAATGGAAATTTGTGAACTTAAGCTCTCAACCGTTTAAATTTATATTTCAAAGTAAAGCAGTTAATTAGCCAATAGCTTCTCTTCACTTCTATCAAGCTGAAGCAGTCCTTGGAGTGGCAAAAACTGTTTTAGTTTCACATTCAAAATACCGTATAAAAAAGTAAGAACTTGAAAATAGGACCACTATTTACTACCTAACAGTGGAGTTATGGCATCAAAACTTTAGGCAACTACCTTTCTGAATTCTGCATCCTTAAAAAAAAAGTTTGTCTTCATCATATTTGACTGGGAAAAAACAAAAAGTAAAAATGAGCACGTGGTTTTATATGTTTTTCCTGACATATATGATTTTCTCATGTTAGGGAAAAGAGTTGTGTCTACCTGTATCAGACACATKTTATCTAAAAGAAAAGCACATGTACCTGCTCAGAAGTTCACTTATAGCTTCTCAGAATACTAACACTTTTTGTCTCAAGCCTTTTCAATTAATAGTTTCGGTCACATACTTGCTATGAGGTGAAATGAGCCACTGTCTGTCAGGCAAGATGAGGCAATCAGTGATGATATACAGTAATGAGGTTTTACTGCTGGGATTGCACTAAACAGTCTTTATAAACATGCAGAAATAACATCATCCACATTTTCTTATTCACATATACATGGAATGAGTAGTATAAATATAGAATATGTAAATGAAGCTGAAAATATGCATACAYGGCCAGTTCTTCAACTCTTACAGCCTCTTTCAATGGAATTCAATTAGTAACATAGCAAAGTCATGTTTTCAACAAATTATTTTCTGCATAAACAGTTTACAAAAATTCAAGCACTCAGTTTCTCATAGGCTCTTTGGGTTTGTTAGAATGTGGCAGAAAGTGAACTGGAATGAAATGTGAAACTCCCAAGAGCTGCCTGCATTTCAATATTGAAGTTTTTAGAGCAAAACAGTGTTACATTATTACATTGCTTATTGCTGGCTAACCCCTACAAGAAAACTGGCATATGTGTAGATATAACATTTGTCTGCTTAAAGGGTGCTGGGACACAGCTGCCAGTTAGAGCAGGAGAGGAAGACAAAATTAGAATATAGAGGAAAGCAGAAGAGTTTCCTCAGATAAACAAAAGTTTTATTTCTTTAAGGATATAAATATATTTAAATAAACTTATCAAGCCCTGAAGCCATTTTTCTTTATGGAGAGCCACAACAAATTTTATTTGCATATTTCTTTGAGACTGTTATTTAAATAAAGGTAGAAGTAAGAAAGTAAAACAGTGCYTTCAAATCCAAATTAATACCAAGTCACTCAGTTAAAAACTACACGAACCCTCRGCAAAGTGCTATCCCTCTTTGCTCTGAGAAGTGCAAAAACTGCTGAATATACTTCAGATATACATAATTCACAGTTACAAAGCAGCATTTGTAATTAGAAGTGTAAGATAAGAGTATGATTACTAAAAGAGCATATCTTATTCGATGAGATCACCAATAGGACATCACTAGTAACTTAATATTTCTATGCTTTTTCAAAATTTCCTGAAAACTATCTGATGTACATAATGGAAAACAAGAGTCTAACCTTTTAACAACATGCATAAAAAACACAAGTTGAAATAGTAATAAAATACTGCTTGCCAAAATATTTTATACAAAAAAGATAGTATATTCCCATTTATAAACTTGTAAAGTTCTTGAATTATAACTCAGCACTAATTTAACAGAATAAAGCAGGAATCAGACCACCTTACAGCTTAAGCAACAGTTCTCTTTTCACTCAGAAATTCCATTCTGCCAATTGTTTGGAATATTCTGAAGCTCTTCCCTAGGTTAATTTGTTTAAATTGCAACTTTAAGCTTTTGCAGTTGTATTTAACCACTACCAAAATCTCCAGTTTGCTATTGCATTTCCCTTTTAAAATGTTTCTGCCATTTCCAGTATATAGAATCAAGAGTAGCAAATTGTTAATTTTTTTTTCTCAGTGTCTGCAGCTTCGCAAAGCTACAACCGCAGATTAACACATGCTGCTAAATCAAATGAATACAAAGGCTCAGCACAATAACACAGAAAATCAGTGCTTACCTCTTAGGTTTAAGGAATATTAAACATCAGTTGGGATATAATTCTTAGCAAGCAGTCAGCACCTAGAGCAGCTTCACCTTTGCTTAAATGTCTTGAGCTGTTTCTGGGTAGAATGATCTCTGGGTTCCTCCTTTCCTYGCTCTCTCCTCTCTCTTTTAACCACTTGGCACTGTAGCTCTGGGAGGAATGATCAAGTTGCTTCAGCCACCAGCTCCTTTTACAACCGTGATTACATTATAGGGCCTTGGAGTGAAAAAGTACTGARCTACCTGCCAGCTAATACTTCATAATATATTGCTGAAAGGTTCAAAAATTCACTCAGCAGTGTATTTTCTCAGGATGTGTAAGTACAGAAAAGCACAAAACATTCTTGGCAACCTTGTAGGATGCATTTTTTTCTAGTATAGTTGTTCAGAACTAGATGAGTAGAGGCAGATAAACTCAGAAGCTTATTTCTCTAGCATGTTGAATTTGACTTCTTCTGCATGAATTTTGGTATAAATCCACCTTAGAGACTGCAAAACTGAGAAAGCATCTTCAACACTCATTTACAGTTACACTGCAAGAAATTTTAGTGCTGTTGTTGTCTTAAAAAGTCTGTGTGTATTTTGAGAATATAATTTAATTATAGAAATACTCCATCCATCTTTAAATTTAATTTTGAAAAATCAGACTTTGCTTTGGGGTTGTTTCCCTGTCAAGTTATCCAGTTCCCCTCACACTAGATTCTAAATAAATAACATGTTTTCTTTTGGCAGTTRGTTCTTTTTAAGAACCAAATAATTGAACCCCTATCACTGGTGATACATACTGAATTGSGCTATTAGGTTGATTAAAGACAAAAGGGAGGTGATAAAGACAAAAATAGGTGAGTTAGCATTTCTCAAGCAAAAAGAAGACAAACTATTTCAATACAAATTATAATTGAAAATAAATGAAAAAAATGTATGCAATAAATTTCTCTCTTAGGGATATTAAATTCAGTTTATGGTACTGCTCTGAAGAGATGAAGTATTGTAAAATTAATAGTGAGAGAAGTGCCATGCATTGTATTGTGGATTTCACTTAATAAACATATAGCAAGAATTTTGATTTCAAATACGCTGTGACTAAGAGATTTTAAATTCCCTGCATTAGATACGTGGCATATCTCAAGTCAAGCCTACACAGAGGCTTCTATGTATTTCTATTGCGCAGGCACAGAAGCTTCCTACAGATTGCAGTGGTTGAAGTTAAGTTTTATCTTCCTGCTCTGAAGTGCATGTAAAAAATTTAGATCACCACAGAGAAAGGATGGTTCACCAGCTTTGTTAAAAGTACAGTCACAGCATCCATATACAATGYATTAAAAAAATGCATATGGAATGGATAAAGGTCATTTTCCAAAGACCAGTCCAGTGCCACGCTAGGAGTGAAATGCAGACACTGCTAGCCACCAAGCACATGCAGCACGTTTGCAAGGATCCTGCCATCAGCCCGCTTACAGATGGCACCCTGGGCCAGCTGCAGCTCACAAGCAGTTTAACACGAAGCTGGTCCCTTCTGCAAGCTGCCAGTGGTGCTGGCACTCAGGTGCTTTCTCTAGGCCTGCACACGGAAACTTAGTAAAGGTTCTCATAAAACCCGTAAAGGGAAGATCTTCATGCCATGTGCTCCCATATGTCACACTCTCATCACAGCCTTTCYTCCTTTCTCTTCCCACTCCTTGTCCCAGGAAAAATCATTCCTTATACTTCTTACTGGAACTACCAAGAACCATTTCCAGCATTACAGCTGTTTGATCTGCTCTTCTGGATCGGAAAGAGACTCACCAAGAACTTGTCTTGTTTCTTCACCTTTGCCAGAAGAGGGAATCTAARCTCATTTGCTTCTTGAAATACTAGCCTCAGACTCTCAATATGGTGAATTTTTCTTAGCAGCCTCCATAGTACCGAAACTGAGAACTGTTTCCTTAAAATTTTCGACATTCCTTGTGCAAAAGCACAACTTTGCACACTGCTTTCACAATGCTACCATATTGTATCACCATCAGTGATCACACGGAAGTGTCACCTACAGTAAAACCCACGCATGCACTTGTTCATTCAAAGTACCTACTTTAAGGTTTATTTTGCTTCTGAATTTCTGTTGCATTAACTCTGAGTGCTGTTTGAAATTTAAAGATATAAAGACCCAAACAAGTTTGTTGTGGTGATAGGAAGAAATAACCTCTCACTTTCAAGGTCAACTTGAAACTTAGGTTACCTCTAACAGCTGCCAGAAAAGGGGCTGCAAAGCCAGACAGATTCCTCCTTTTGGTTGGCTATGGCTCCAATCTGTTCAATATCAGAGTTGGTGCAAAGATTATCTTTTAATCAGGTTTCATTTTAGCAGTAGTTAAGACGGGAATAGAGTGAGTGAGACTGTTACTGAATTTATCACTTTCAATACAGCTGCTTCTGGCATAATGTTCAAACGGCTTCACATGAGTTACAATACTCAGTATTTAAAAACACCTACAGTCTTGGGCAATGGGTCTGTGCTAGATAAACACTGCATAACTGGGAGATATAATTGTTCCCTTTGTGTTTATATTATTGAAAGTGGACAACTGTACACAGAGACTCAGTTTAGAGACAGACCGTTCAGCCAAAGTTCTCAAATAGATGCTCCAAAATAACTCTGCTAAGAAACCGTAAGCTTCACATCCAATATTGCTGGTTTATGTCAATTATCAAACATGCACTGAAGAAAACTCTACTGACAAGATTTAAAGGTGCTGCAAACAGAAAGCAGCATGAAGAATTACCCCAGCAACAGTGCTGCTTTGATTGCAATGCAAGGTAAGGTAAGATCTGAGATAGAAGGAATTTTTTTTTTTTTAAAACACCTTATCTTTTGCCATGAAAAGTGATTTGGGCTTATTTTTATAGTTTCATATGGCTGCCCATTTCTCATTCTTCTCTCTTCTCCCTTCTGAGTTGCAAACCTTGCTTACTGAGAAGGCATTGCCTTTCTTTATTACGACCCCTGGCTTGTGTGACAATACATTTCTTGTATAATTCATCGATTACAAACATGATAAAAAGCTAAGAAAAACAGAAGGATGACTATTATCAATATACTACAAACGAATACTTGAGAGTATCTGAATTAYAGTCCACAGATTTAAGTAGGCCCTTTACAAAGTGTTAAAGACCTCTCAAAAACAGGCAGAATGAGGCGGAGAAAGAAAATGAAATGGTGCCTATATTGTCTATTTTCATAGACAATCAACCTCCCCAAAACTACCTCTAGGTATTTTTTGAAGTGAAAATGCTTCAAAAGCTCTATACCACCAGAAAAAAAAAAGTTTACTTGAAGTGCAGCATTCCAATACAATAGTGTAGACATAATAGTAAGGTCAGTGATGAAATTGCATTTGTTGGACTAGTGTGACACCTGCAAATATTCTAAATATGCTAATACATACCTGATATTACAGTACAAAATGAAGACAATTCCAAAACTTGCTGCCTATTTAATAGCCATTTTCATCCTTCTAGATTAYGTACAAGCAAAAGCTGAAATTCAGGTCTAAATTTTCTTGCTACTTGAGCACAGAAGGCACTGACAAACACATCACAAAGGAAGAGATGGAAAATCAGAAAACTGAAAATTAAAATTGTATATGAATTTCAGTACCAAAGAAAATGAGAAGTAGCAGAAAATCAAGCAGCTGTCTATGAATGGAAATTTGCAATTAATTCTCATCCAAACAAAAAATATCTACAGTCAGCTTGAACCACAGATTTCAAAGTGTGAATTTTCTTGTCCGTGGAAGAAAGAAAAATGATTTCTAAGTGTACATCACATGAAGTAATGAAAATATAATAAATCAATCTTATTTTTCATGGTGCTAGACATACCCTTGATTAAATAGGACTTTTTCTTTACAGCAATTTTTATCTATATTCTGGATTGGAATAATTCAAATCAAGCAGTACAACATTCTTCCAGAGATTTCAATATATATTAGCTCATGGATGAAGATCATAAGATAAAAAGGTAAAACAAAGTCGCCTGTCATAGCAGGATTACACCATGGTGCTTGAGTCTTGTTGAGCTAATGGTTTGAAGGTCAAGGTCTTTGGAACAGATGTGCTAATCTCTTATTATCTGTATATTATGCAAATTATTTTAAATAGCTTTTATTTTTGTCTTGAAAATGACGGATAAAGCTCTCTTTGCTGTTTAGGATTACTATCATCATTAATGAGAGTGCTTCTTTGGAGGTATGTTCATACTGTGAAAGGTTAGCCAGTTTTGAATATGAGAAAGTTCCAATAATAGCCATGTCCAGCAAATCACTAGGCACAACAAAACACAAGATACATAAATTCTATCCAGTAATAGATCAGAATAAGCATTAAACATAACTGCTGAACTGAAAATGAAGCTTGAGATTGCTATATACAATATGAATCAAAACCACATAAAATAGAACATTAAATCAAAATAAGATCTTGCTCTGTCATTAACAAATACTGTTTAAGGAAACATTCAATTTTTGTATTATAGCATGTATGTTACATTACATTCTACAACTCAGTCAATATGGTAGAATCTAACGTCATGGGTATTTGTAGAGGAAACAACATACCCAAGCCCATTTATAAAAATGCCATTCCTAGCCTCGTGAATAAATATAGGATGAATTGCTTGGCATCTTCTAGTAAAACCATAATGAAAAATGACATCAACAACTGCAGATAAGGTCAGGCATCACAAAAGWGAAAATCTATGAAGTTTCTTGATAGGTTAAATGACATTATTACTGCAAGAGTAAGAAATAATAGAACTATTTTGAATAAGTTTAAGATACATACTTAGGTAACTACTTTGGAGCCTTCTAAATATTAATGATTACAGCCAATTAAAGACACCATGTTTACAGAAGGAACAACAATATATATATATAGGCACAAACATGATCGCATTTTATTCTGTATTTTTTAAGACAATGCAATCTTTCCAATCTGTGACATGACAGACCTWTCTCCTTGTCTCAAGTTTCTACTCTGTGCAAGCCAAGTTGGGAATGCAGGAAGATGCAAAATAAAGAACAAAGCTTTTTCAAGCACCTTAACTTTTCCATCCACTTTCTGTCATTTTTAGGGAARCTTGGGGCTTCACAGGCTCAATGACTGCATTAAACCAAACATGAAAGCATAAATATGCTGAAACAAATATGAAGTGCATGGTCCTATTGAAACCTTCTCTTCCCTTTATTAGAAGAAAGATTTTTTTTGTCTTACATAAAGATTCATAGAAGAATGCAGAAATTTCCCCAAATCTCCAGTTCATGTTGTGTGGATCTTCATGGGGCTATAACCTGACAAGATCTCAACCTCAGCCTAATCATCAATGCATCACATTTATATAAAATTAGTAACATGCTTGTAATTTGACAATATCATATTAAAATGGCAGTGATGAAAATTTGCTATATTAGTGATAAAAACCAACTTTCCCATAACTTCCTGTTCAAGCACAATATGCCTGAAAATTCAAATGATTTATAATTACCAACTTACAGAGGAAAAATTTACATAAAATAATGTTGTATTTTGAGTACAACTCACAACCACTCTACTAAAATGAACCCACTAGTCTGTAACAAACAAGTTCTGTTCAAAACAGTTCAAATATATTAAACATCAATCTGCAGTCAGTGAATTTCTTGTCTGCTCTTCTCAAAAATTTATAGAAGGAAAGGAGAACATCAGGCATCTTTCTATTCAGCAAGGTTATAACAGTATATTCTAGCACTTCTCAAAGATAACTTATGACAACAGTAAACTACTGATGGAAATATTGAAGTATTCTGAATATAAAGATCTTGTTACAAACAGCTCACCASAGTGCTACCAAGTACAATAACAATTTTCACCATGTTACTTTCTGAAGTATAAAACATCAACTGCAGAAATGGTCATTTAATACACGTGATAGGTTTGAGTGTATGAATATTTAAGGTTTCATGGCATTTCTGTTCTGAAAAATATATCTAAATAAAGATTACATGCACACACACACATTCTCACACACAAACATGCGCAGTTGRCACTCTCGTTTATTTTCAAGCACATGACAGTATTTCAATAAGATTAAAATATCTCTTGAGTGTTCAGAAAGAAACAATTCCAAATATTTTTTTAACTAGGTAATTGTAACCATAGGTTTTTAGGAAGTTGTCTCTTCTGAAGAGTGTGGGATCTTGAGTGGGTCACTTCCAGCACAGAAGTTTGTGCCTCAGTAAAATGAGGCAATGCCACTTGGTGTTCCTTCACGAAATGCTTTGAGGTCTATGACTGCCAATGTTACAAAGAACAAATAACTTTYGCTATTATTAATATCTTCTGAGATGAATTATAAAAATTGGTATATTAAATAAGAACATATAAAATAAATTGCAGTAGAAAGTGAAGTATATATTCACAGTGTCTCTGGTAGTCTTTGCTCCAGTTAAGATGGCAAAATGATTGTCAAWAACATTGTCAGTGCAAGTCTGAACAGGATAGAAAACTCTGTACAACAAATAGGGGAAAAATCTWATGAGATTTATTCTGTGGAGCAGTTCTGCTGCTGCTGCCCAAATTCTGAAGCTTTGAAATAAATATTTTTTTTTCCAGCACCATGATCTCAAAAGCAATTTATTCCTTCAAAATAAACATATCTCACCAAACAGGAAAACGGTTTATGCAAAATCAGAAACTACCTGTGCAGGTAACACTCTAAATAGCACATCTATGGCAAATAAAAAATCTATAATTAATAAAGTCATGCTGGGATGATGACCATCAGGTTCTCATCACAGTCTCACTTTTTCAATTTTACTAATTAATTCCATTCTCTTTTCCTTTAGAAAGATAAACTGATTATCCTACCTCTTTACTGCTTGTGGTTTCTGTGGTAACTATTGCTGATACTGTAGTGACAGGTATCACATGAAGACAGACAAAAAAGATGAGAAGAAAACCGGGAGATGTCAAGTCTGTCACTCTACATTAACATCACTCAAACTTTTGGGACAAATTATTGATCCAGCTYGACTGAGTTGCCTATGGTTTCTCTCCTTCATTTTTAATTCAACAAAAATCCACATTGTCCAAATATTTTTGTTATTTTCACAACAGATTATTTGCAATGATACAGGGAAAGCAATATTAATGCACCTAAAAAGGCATAGTTCAAATAAAAGCATTAACACGTGGAAAAGTTAGCTCCTGCAGCAAAATTAGAATAGCCATGTCCACTACTGTTATATGCAGCAAACAAAGCACTAGATGGATAGCAGCACAATGGTGGTTGTAACTGTCCGATGTTGCCCTTTGAAAACTAAATGCATCMTCTGCAGAAACTGGCAGTATTGTTGCTAGTATCACATAATAGAGAAAACTTCACATTTTTTGTTAGTGGTACTCTATCAAAAAAAAAAAAAAAAAGAATTATTATTGAAATTACCTAATTTTTCATTAGAAACAAAGTACCACAGGAAATTGCTAATATTATACATTCTGCTTAATGAATGACACTGAATGAAAGTCTTGGATCATGACAGTTCTGCTGATAACATTTCCTAGTTAAAGTTACAGCAGGATTACAAATTACTCATTACTTTCATCTACACAGTCATTCAATTTAGTTTGACTAGCAAGATTTATACCAAGCACAAGATGAAGGCATTTGCTCATCAGAATAAATAAGATATTTGACAGATGAAAAAGCACCTCTGGTTGTTTCTGCTGATTTGATTACATATATTTGATTACCTATAAAATAATTAAGCAATAGCCTTATCTAAATCTTCTCATGACACTACTTCTCACCTGAGCCTAAACGTTCACCAACCTGTACAGAAATACATTAGCAGCTTCCCTCATGCAAGCAATCAGTGCAAAGGTATAAAATAGATACATGCACATGCACACAAGTCTTGATTAGTATCCGAACAGAAGATTGTGACTTTACAAGTCTATAGACCCTGTATCAGAGCTGGTTATTCCAGATTCCTTCTAGAGTGCTGAAGAGAAAGAGACATTTGAAGATGTGGATCATTTTTTGTTATTTCAGACATTCATTTAATGATGAATGAGCCACATCCCAAAGCACACATTTCTCTCTACTGTCTAGAAAGCAAACTTGAAGTGACAGATGGACAATTGCTTYACAGATACCTATACTTGCTTAGACTAATCTCCTTCCCTCCCTTTTTTTTGCTCCTGGTTTGCATCTTTGAAGATTGATGCCTCATCAGTTGTCATTCGCAATGCTCCCGCTCTGTGTCCCAGAATCTGTCTCCAGCTCAAGAAGATTTGGTGGCACCATGCTAGTGTAAAAGGCATCAGCTGAGAGACATGGACACATGGGATTGGCCACAGAGGGAAATGTGTCTGGAAGTTAGAACTCAATCCTTTCCAGCTATAGCATCAGATTTCACCCCAGAGAATCGTAAAGCCCATAAAAATACAATCTCTATCTTGGTTCAAAACTAGTTTAATCATTGCTTTAAACTGTAGTACAATGGTTAAAATACATTTCTTTAAAAGCAACTATGTTCAATGGATCAACAAATAATACTGAATGGAGGTTTCAACAGTCCTCAGTGAATGTCTGCTATTTCCAGTGCCAAAAAATGTGGCTTAACAAAGGTCAGCAAGAGTGGGAGTTTGTATCTAAAATAATTAGGCCTGAATTTTAACTGTGCATAAGTAATTTTATTCAGTTTTGAGTAGGTCATTTGTATTTGGTAAATCCTCCYCAGTGACCTTTCATGTTTAAAGGTACAGAAAATCTGTGAGAGACRTATCATTACCAACTCCAGTCTATGCATTACTCACTGCAGTCAGCATCATGTCCCTGTAAAAATTGTCACCAGCTGGCATTCAGCAACAAGGCTGCCTGAGCCCAGKGAAAAGGGAGGGAGATAAGGCCACCTCAGACCAATGTGACTGGCTCATTGGTGCCACCTAAGAGATATTCAATACCTACTTACTAATGCTCACTTATTCCAGACTTTTTTTTTTCCTAGACCAATGCAAGAAAAGAAATGGAGGCAGCTGCCACATCCAACTGATTGGTGACACTGTGTGCATGAAACAGTCCATACCATTAAATATTCAGTCACCAATATTTGCTGAAGATTTTCTCTCAGCAACAAAGACAGGGACTGGACAGGGGCTTTTTTTGTTCTTCATAGTATTCTCTCCTATCCYCAGTATGAGTAAACTTTAAGGGATAATGCTATATTCTGTTCCATTCTGGGGTGCTCACTGGGAAAACATCACACTTCTGAGGATTTGGGGAATATGGTCAGATGTTTAAAAATATTTGCTCCAGAATAAGCACAAGACAATTTAATGGGCCTGGGATTTGGATCACGGCAACCTTTGGAAGAGCTAGCACTGGGATGTACAGGATGTGCCTGAACCTTAGGTTAGTAAGAGACTTTGGGAACCTAACAAAAGTCTTGCCATGTTATCAGCTGAGCCATAAACTTTTCTGCTTCCCCGGAATAAAGAACAGAATAAAGGTATGGGAAATAGGAACATTTCCTAAAGAAAATAGCTAGAACTGTATTTAGAACTATTTAAGTGCAATCARAGTGTGGACTGTCACTTAATTCCACCTTGGTGTCTTATGTCATGTCTTCTCCTGGATACCCCATTCAACAAGAATGGCCCATTTATTAGGARCAGACCTAGCTCTGGAGGCATACATACAACAAGATGCATTCCAACTTGTGCCAGAGATAATAGCTCTCCTCCAGTGTAATGAGGCTATTGATAAAGCTGTAAATTTTTCACRCCAAAGGACAGGTAAAAGTGCAATACAAATGCAACTCAATTCTGTCACATCCAACTCTGGAAACGGCCGTGACACATAAAGCCACTAATGAGACTCCAGAGAAAGAGCTTGGTCCCTAGATTAATCAGATCCTTTGGACAACTCTGCTAAATCACCCTTTCACAGCATTGTGGATCATTTGAAATACATCTACCTAGCCAGAACAACCAGGCTCTTAATATGGTTCATAAATTTCCCTGCAAAATGTTTTTCTCTAAGTTATTCCTTCCCACTACATTTTAACATGTTTCTATTATTACAAATAAAATACAGGCCTACTCCACTATGTAACAGTTTGTTTTCAATGGCCTTTGAAGATCTTCTCCCACTAAAATTTCAGTCATTCTGGAGTCTAGCCTGAAGAATGCAGATGAGTCTTGTAAAAGAAATTCCTCCCCCAAACCATGAACTGCACAGGAGAGAAGATGGATAGTAGGATGATTTTCAAAGAGAGAGAGATGGGTAAAAATGATGTACTTTTTAATATAAACTGTAGGTCTCTATCTAATTCAGTGTTTCAGTCTGGCCACGCTCTGAGACAGAACACTTTGCACCATCAAAKCCAATCAAACAGCAGAGCTATAAATAAACTTGCAAGCCATCAACGGCAATGTGAAATCAAAACTAATCAAAACAGTGGCACTGAGATTCTTTCCTTCATATATTCTTCATATCTTCCTATATTTTAACCTGCTTTCAAACAGGAAATCTATTTGCATGTGCCTGCATTAGGATAATTTGCCCATCTGACAAGTTCTGCCCTAAGATTAGAGAAAATAGAAACATTCCAAATAAGCGGATTCCCAAGACACTGATTTTTACTCCAAAGATACAAAAGCCTCCATAAAACACCAATACAGGTTCACACACTGTTTGTTTTAAAATAAAACTAGTTACCCAGTTATCTCAATCTTGAAAGACAGAAGTTGTGCTTCGGTTTTGGGCATCCACCCTACTTTATCCATCCACATCCTTTGTCCATCCACATCCATCTTTGCACTTTGTCCATACACATCCTTCATGCTTCACATATCACAAAAACAAAGTGAAAGATGGACAACAACTTCCTCTAGACTCAGCATTTACCTTATGTAATTATGTATGACCAACAAAAGTGATTCTAAATTGTCAAAATTCCAGCACACATGGTATTTCTACTGGAATTACCAGACAATTACAGCTTCCCAGAAGAAAGCCACCTCATTTCTAAGATTTCATATCTGAAGAACTTTAAGCAATGTTCTTAAGGGTATCAGGCAGCAGTAACGCAGTATTTTTGCGATATGAAAAAAGACTGTGTATGTGTAAACAAAATAAAATATGTATGAGAGTCTGTCAATGAGTATCAAGGACTTCTGCAGAGTGATTTCAGAGCAATCCTCAGAAAACTTTGGAAGACAAATGTAAAACAAATCACTGAAAAAAAAAAAAAAACCTGTAGTTCATTTTTTCAGTTCTTTCCATGCCTCATTATATGCCTATCATACTGAGTAAAACAGTTATTTCATAGGATAATTTCCACTGCTCATGAAAAAGGTTTATATCTAAGAGTGCAAGTGTACACCAGCTGATTGGGCAGTGAATGACAGTGAAAATCTGAGCTTTGTTCTGGAGTCCCACAGTTTCATTGACGGCTTCAACCCTTTTTTCTTTTTTTTTTTTTTTTTTTCTTTTTTTACATTGCATTGGTTGGCAAGCAGCAAGTTTGCATATTAATAATCTCTGAACAAGGAAGTTTTATGATGTGCTCATTTTTATCTCTTCTGTTTTTATTCTATTTTAAGACCAGTTATTACTGATCTTCATTTAATTTATGTGGTATCTACAGCACAGAAGAGACTCTGGGCAATAACTGTCCTAGGGCACAACTGGAGATGAAATTCCTTTGTCACACAGTTTATATTAGACTGTTGCTCCTTTGTTTTTTTCTTGGCAGCAAAGTCAACAGCATATTTGGCTGGCMAACAGCCCTGGCTGGGGAGACACTGAAAGACCAATGCACATGGGCATGAGGCTGGTTCTGTCARGTTCCTGACTGTCTTTGTTCATCACCTGTGTTTCCCTCTCCTGCAGCTTTGCTGTTATCTGGGTTGCAGCCAGCTGAACACAAATTCTATTTCTAATCTGTAAAAAGCAGTGGAAGAGGGAGTTGCTTTTAGCACTATCCTTTGGGTGTGCTCAGAGAGCAGATATCTCAGCAGGGTGGCTGTTGTCCAGACCTTCCCTATTCACCTGCAGAGCTTCTGCACAGCGAGACAAAGCTACTGCACAGATGCTCTTTCCATCTACCAGCACAGCTCGCCAGAGCTAGGTGAAACTTGTCGGCTGAAATTCTAATTATTTCATTACTTATGATTTGAAATTCATAGTATCTAAGAGCTGTTATCTGTGATTACTGTGTATCATAGAATGCTATTATAGATATGTAGATCATGTATAAGTACATTAATATCATTATAAGCAATAAAAGCAGTATGTGATATGATCCTTGAACATCCTTTAGAAAACATCTGTTGATGGTCTACTTTGTTCTAGATTATGTTTTTTAGTTTTGATACACATTCTGTTGCTCGTATTTCTACTCCTAGACAAAAAAAAAAAAAAAAAAAAAAAAAAAAAAAAAAAAAAAATTACCTCAAAGGTCTCTTCACATTCACAGTTGTAAAACTCCCTGAATAAGATATAAAAACATAAAGAGCCTTTGAATCTAATACTTCTTTCCTTTTAGCTCAGTGCATGTATGTTGAGTTTACCAGCATCAAATGTACAATTAGCTCTTCTCTCTTATACCAAACTTTCAAGACTTTCAACTTTAATATTTTAAGATGGCCACTCCAGGTGTGGCCTCTCCAGTAATGATTGGAGAAGGATCAAGACTTCCCTCTGTAGATGGCAAGTTAAAAAAGAAAAAGTGTATCCTTGTATTCATAATGATGTATTAAAAAGTAGGTTAAAAGAATATGAACTAACATGCTGCAAACAGAGAATAAGTTATGCCCATATTTAGATGCAGAGTCCCACTTTCTTCTTGACTGAAGCTACATAGAAACTACAAGCAAGCAGAATATTAAAGGTGATTTGT
The DNA here is from genome assembly GCF_003342845.1 of Nothoprocta perdicaria. Classification (NCBI taxonomy): domain Eukaryota; kingdom Metazoa; phylum Chordata; class Aves; order Tinamiformes; family Tinamidae; genus Nothoprocta; species Nothoprocta perdicaria. Next base: position 1,879,849 of record NW_020456021.1, on the reverse strand, counting down.
AAAAAAAAAAGACTGCAAAGAAAATCTCAGTTGTGTGCTTGCAGAGAGGAATTAAGAATTGTTTAAAAACATTTCTAAATTATTGCAAATTCAGTTGCATGAGAAAAATAATACTCAAAAGGGTCTGTAAGAAATATCATACCATATTGGCCAGATTTCAAAATTTCTCTTAAATATTTGGAACTCTTTTCTACAGCACTGGKTTACATTTAGTAAGAGTTGCAGGGAAATGATCATTGTATGAGGATCTGCAATATTCAACCAATATTCAATCAAACGTAGTAGCATTAGCAGTCTTGGACATGCATTTGAGTAGAGGACATTTGTATACTAGTACAAATCGTAGTCACTATGTCCCAGACTCCACTTAGTAGGAACAATCCTGTGACATAAATACTGAAGATACATCATTTTCCACTCTTCCTGGTTTTAAACTAGACAATGTAAACTCCCAAATTTTTGCTTAAAAATCAAATGAGTTATTTCATGCAGAACAAGGTTTGTTAAAATCAAACTCAAACATTATCTGTGTTGACAGAAGTACTATYTGGGAAAGAAAAAATAAGATTAATTTCAGGTCTACCACCACTTACCCAGAACACACAATTTGATTCATGAGTGGTTTAATTTTCTGTGAGACAGAAATTCATTCCTGTGCCATAGAGCATGAATACTTCTCCAGGGGACTGAAGGTGCTCTAAACCTTTCTACAGAATCCCAGTTCCAAAAAAAAAAAAAAAATGTTGCAAAAATATTTCAGATATGATTGGGACAATGTCAGGTAAGCAGTAAGAAAATTCATGTTTAAGGTGACTGTCCTTTGAGTAGGAGGATTGGACTCAGTGACCTCCAGATGTTCCTTCCAACCTCAACCATTCTGTGATTCTGCTATAGACATTTACATATARTCTTCTCTGAAGATTTTTTTTCTTCCTATTGACAGTGCTTTCTAATTGCTTTATTTTCTTTTTTTGTTTTTTTTTCTCCCTGATTCTGAAAATTTGTGAATTAAGTGGGAATCGGTTGAAAATGATCTTTCTTTTAAACAAAATTCAGTAAAATCCACTAAGAATTATCAGTAGGCCTTTCTCTAAAATATTTCATAAAATCATTTTATAAAATGATTTCCACTTAATATAGGATATATAATCTACACTTTAATTAAATACTTTTGGCATATTTTGAAATTGCATTTCTGTAAAACATCTATCACAGCTTAGCTAAATTAGATTGTACTTTTTGAAACGAACAAAGTCTCCTGAAGTCCATACTGCTTCAATGTTGGAAACAGCCAAAAGTACAGTTAATAGAGTTCAATTACTGTAGTAATATCTCTGTTAAAAATCTAGGGAGAAAGTACAAATAAACAGAACAGCAAATGAATACTTCTGATTACAAGTTAATCAACTGCATACAGGAGCCAAAGCCAAAATTTATAATTCAGGAAAAAGGAAAAGAACCACATGTAACACTAACTCAACTGAGCAGCTGCACTTTGTTTGGAAATACTAGCCCTTATTAGGAAATCTTTTGGAAGATGAGTAGCTGGAACTGAATTATGTTTCTATTAAGGGTAGTGAATTCCTCAGCTAGACGGCAACAGTAAATAAAAGAGAACATGCTTACATTCACTCACTAGTTTCAAAAGAAGTAAGTATTACTACTAGAACAAAGAGCTCCTCTTGCAAAAATAATCAGGTCTTTTTGCTTTATTTTAGTATTATTCATCATCTGTTGTTTCCCTCTTCTTGCTGCTGAAACATTTGAGATCAGAATGTAAATTTTGCTTAAGTAAGTGCAATTGGGTTGTCACATTTAGAGCCCACCTCTTGTCACTGTCCCTAAGGCACCATCACCAGCTTCCTAAGGCACCATCACCAGCATTGCTGATGCAGTAAAATCTTTTTTTATTTTAAGACTGGCTGTAATGAAAAATCCATGCTAATATCAGTCTCCCCATACTTCTCCTTCTTGTGGATTTTTTCGGGAGTAAATGTCTTCATAGATCACCACAATTATGCAAAGCAAATTTTAACAGCCTGCTCTGGGAGAATTAGCAGCCAAGACAGAAAAGACTCTCAATGGGACAGTATTAAACAGTAAACAGATCTYGGATAGCTCTGGTGCCACAGGTGCCATACTGGCGACAGGGAGCTGGGAGTTACAAGTACAGTGTAATGTAGAAGAAAAGATTTTCAAAGTGTGAAGTCTTAGATAATGAAATGGAGATATCTGTAGGTAATAAGGCATTCTTGCAGAGCTAAACAGTCAGTGCAAAYAAATACCTTGGAAATGCTCCTCCAAAACACAGTGAAAACAAGAGTGAATTACAGAAGAATAAATAATCCTGTGGTGTAACTGAATATGTATACAGTAACTGCATAGTCTTAACTCATAGTAATTCTCATTTCTAAGATTCTCTGTCTACTTAACTGTCATGAAAATTGGGATCTTGCAGCATTTTATGTGGATGAACAGGAGATGGTAACGAAAAACAAACACAAAAAAAGAAAAGAAGTGCTGTAATAACAGACGGGATACTCTGCTAGCTAAGAGAATAAAAAACACAATGTATTTCATCTATACCATGCTAAATGCACTGGTAGGTTTAAGACAGCTTTGTTCTATTAAAACCTTTTTTTTTTTCTTTTTTTGACTTTCTAGGCAAAACTAAAAGTTATTCATAATAACCATTTGTTCCTATACAATAGAGATACTGACAACATTGCCCTTCATATTCAAACACTCGTCTGTGTTTTCTGATGTTCACTGCCACTGAAATTTTATAGAACAAGCACATCCCTTTACAACCTTCAGTTTTATAGACTGAATAAATCAAGCAATAAATCACCCTTCAAGGTCTCTATTCCCACATTTAGCCAGCATTCATTTTCTTGAATGTGGCTGACCAGTATTCTAGATGAGCTGCCAACTGAGCCTCATACAATGATGTTAACATTGCCTTAGCTCCTGGGAAGTAATTTGCCTGGTTCATCTAGAGCAGCACTTGCTTTCTAATGGTCAGAGATGACAAATCTCATGATCTTCCTGCTAGCTTACATTTATCCTGGGATTTCTATGATATCCATGTTTTCTTCTGATCCTTTTAGATGACAGGTTCCTGGATTACACCTGGAAATCTTGATTAGTCATTCTGAAAAGAATGATCTTGCAATCTATGTTACTACGTTTTRTCCTAGTTCGATTACTCCAGTCCTCAAATTCATCTTCCTCTGTATCTTCTGGAAGCAGTATATTTTCCAACTCAATGTCACCAGCATATTCTAGCAGCATATCTACTGCATCTCATTAAAACAGTAACATCTGTCTGTGATTTTTGTATTAGGAGCCCAACCAGTAAGCATTATCTGGCTGTTCTTTTATTAAAACTAGCTTCTGTCTCCCTCTTAACCAGTGTCTTCCATGACAAACTACTTTCCTTAATAATCTGCATATTCTCCATCAAATCTAATAGTAACATATGATTTACAGAAGTCCAGGCAAAGTATATTTACTGGACTTTTCTCTCTGTTAATCGGATTTCTTACAAAATAAGTGTAACTTTTTAATAAACACAATTTCTTTCATTACAGTGATGGAAAAGTAAACTCAGAGGCAGATTCTCAGAAGTATTCCGGCTATTTTTTACAGTTGAGACTCGATCAATCTAATTGAAATGTGAAAAAAAGACCGACCACTAAAAGAGAAGGTCATTGTGACCCTTCTAAAAAAATAACAAAATTATTTCCATGAGCTGATGAAAAGAAGCAATGGCTTTCTGGACAAAGACAATGAGCAAAMTATCCCTCTTTCTCCCCAAAGTTTCCTCCTTCAGGCATATATTATTTCTGATATCATCTGTATTATCTCTCCCTACTAATGCCGAGACCTGTATGAAATTTCCTGTTATCTTGTAAAATACTACTAGGATGGATGGAAAAATTATCCTTGCTGGCATGACTGAACAAATATTGCAAAAATGTAAGACTCAGATTTTTCCTTTCAGTGTCTACTCTAAAATGTGGAAGCTCCGTGGCAGGAAGATTGCTATTCTCTGCTTAATTTCCATCTAAGTAGTCTGTTAGTGAGCTATCATATTCTGAATTGCTAGAGAATGCTTTCTTGACATAAYGGATGGGGCTGTATTCCCTAAATATTGCCTAAACTACAATCATCCAAAGTCACAAGAGAAGGAATTCTTAAGATTGTTCTCAAAAAATGAAACATGAGACAGACAACCAGGCTAAGAAGTTTTCTTAAAGCTGTGATGAGCACATAAGAATATCACTTCTACAACCTATACTGTGGAAAACMTGATTATTAGTATTTGACTGCTTGCTGACAGTTTCTCATTTAGACGATAGTTTCTCATTTAGACAATAGATAAACCTGCTCAGATCTTTTTTCAGATTGCTAGTTACCTTCTGACTGCAGTGATCAGGCATGCTTCCAAGTCTGTCTGTTTAAGCATGAAAAGACCATCTCTTTGATGTTTAGAGCTACTTGGCTTCAGTTCACATGTGCACACACAGGTGAATGGTGTTTTACCAATCAATTTTCAGTTTATGAGAATATTTGATTTCGGATCCACCTTGTAGTACACAGCGTCTTCTGGTATGCTTCATGCTGAATATGCCACAGAAATGTGACACTGAATCTACAGTGACAGGATGGGCAGTTATGACAGCAGAGGGTCTACAAAATTCTCTAAGCACTTTAAAGGAAAACGGCTGCCCTTAAGAGTAGATAACCCCCTCTCCACTAACCAGTGGCTAGAAAGCAAAATGTATAAATCCTTCCACCTCCCTAAGGCAAACCTCTGCATGGAGCTGGAGAATTTAGAGGCACTTGGGATGGGAATACTTCTGTTTATGTGAGACTTGAGAGTTTCCTTTCCTTCAGAACAGTTTTTACTGGTGATCTTCCTATCAGTAGGGCCATCTGTCCTGCATTATCACATCTGCATTTATGGTAATARAATCTATAATAATAAGATCAGTGAGATTCTTCCAAAAGGAGTAGTTTCTATCTATTTCAACACACACCAAGAATCCTAAGCCAAATGTAGAGTGATCAATCCATATTGAATCCCTTGTCAATCCCTAAGTTTGGCAAGAAAGCTGTAATATATCCATAGGGAGACAGATGACTGTGTCACAAACAAAGACAATACATGTCAGAATTAATCAATTTAAAATCTTATAGAATTCTTATAATTTAATTGCTGTAATTACCTGAAAAAATCTACACTTAAAGTTTTAAAAAATTCAATAAGCAAAGGCAAGAAAGCTGGGCAAGTTGTACCATAAATAAAGTACTATAAAATACAGCATGATCAGTTTTCATTTTTGTGGTCTTATTTATTTATTTATCTATGATAGCATAGCCAGAGCTGGATTGTTAGTAAAAATATCACCAGCAGATTGCAACATTTTTCAACAAACTAAAAAATCTACCCAACTACCCTATTTCAATTAGCAAACCATTTGAAGTAGAAAAATGATTATTTTAATGCACCATTAAAGAAATCTTAAATATAAATGAAAGAAAAAAACATAGAAATATGTGCTTTTCTTTGCAGCTCTATGGAAAATTGAAAAAGGATTTTTTCACTAACAATAATATAAGGCATAAATTCAGAAAAAAAATGTTTTCCAACAACACTGACCAAGAAGGGACACAGGCATAAAATAAGGTGATCGATCATAGATCCTCCTAAATCCAACACGCACATTATTTATGCTCCGAGGTTAATGAGTAGGTTAATATCTACAAACATACATGTATGCACAGGCTCACACACACACACACAAACACACACACACACACTCACACAGTTCTCATATATATAAAAAAGATTACCATTGAAAAATAATTGTTATCTAGTAGCTATTTCATACAAACCATTTCTATTCTTATRTAAGATTAAACATGTACAATATGCTAACAGCAAAGATTTTCTGTAGAAAGTGGCATTCAGCCTTTCTGACTTTTTTTTTTCCAAATAAAAAAATGAATGGAAAAGGTTGATTTAACTAGCTTTACTGCATTAGTAAACTGCAGTCTATGGAACCACAGATTTTCAACATCAACCCTTTCATTTCTAGTCTTCTTAACTGAGTTCTCTGAAACAAACGTGTATGTAAATCATTAGATCTTTTTCCAGACATGAAAGTCTTAAAAACATTGTTGTCTAATCAATTCAGGAAGTAATGGACCCTAGTCATACATTTCTGAATTTTTTATACTTCTATAAAATGCATGCTCTATGTCAACAGCATACCTTCAGTTATTGAAGATCTGTAGCAGAACTTCATATCTGACAYCCCTTTTCTGCAGGCCTGTATGTTCTCATATCAGTGTTACAATACTTCAGTGTTTGGCTATTAGATTGATTAAGGGTCTAGTTTATAGTATATCAGGAAAACAGGTTTTTTACCATAAATGATGGAGACAGTACTCAGTTACCTAGCCACAACACATTAAATAAGAATTAGTTTCTTCTTCCCCTCATGTACCCTCTAATCTCTAGCCCAACAGCAGTTTTTTTTATCTAAGCTATCATCCTAAACTACTTTCAGAAGTAAAAATCTGTCTCTAACAATCTCTTTACACACACAGATCAATGACTAAAGTGTTTAGGTAGAAGCAAAACTAAATTACTATGGGGTTATTTACCTCACAAGGACTCTCTGCCCAAAATCTCTTTTAATTTTCATCTTTGCAAGAAAGTGTTTCCCTGATTTAGGATATGAACATTTAGCTTCCAACAAAGAGAGGCTATTTCTTTGCAGGAAGGAAAGAAAAGTCTATCAAATCTCATATTAAGCTAAAAAATGCATTAATTCAACTCACTGATTTCTGGCCCATAATTAAATGCAAAAATATTGGCTGATAAAATAGTAAAATATGCCACATCCTATTTGCTCTCATTATATCACATTTAGTACTATTTGCCTGAGACAATGTAAAGCAAACTAAAATTTGTTCTCTACTTTGTTTTACAACATTGAATAGTACATAATCTTTGTATTTGACTTGGTCTTTGCCCTACATTATCGTTTCAGGGTAAGATGTGCCATTCTTTGCAAAATTCCTCTTGTTTTGAATTTGAATAGGGCAAAACTGAGAGAGCAATGTTATCTTTACATGAAAATGAGAACATCTGAACTTTGAATAGATAATGCCAAAATATGTTGAGCAGTCATTGTTTATAATGTTAAATTAAATATGAACTTAAATATGAACTTAAATATGAACTTAAATATGATAGACAAATAATCCTAAGCCTGGTAGTCTCCTGAGTTGTCTTCTTAATCATACAGACCTGATTCCTGATCAGAGCTGGACTACTGAGTAAGATGGAGCAAAGATTTGTTGTGGTACAGTCATTCCTATTTCAATGTGATTTAGGAACTGAAAGAAATGTCAGATTCCATCACAAGATGCTCCATAAAATAGCTAAAATATTTTGTTCTTTACTCTTAGTGGAGTAAAATGTCGATCTAAAATACTTGCTCTACTATAACATCATTTTTTAGTTCTTAAGAACTTCTCATTGATAGTTTTCTGACTGAAATAAAAACTTACTGCATATGACATCATATATTCTATTTTCAACATTCAGGCAGACTGCTAAAGATCGTCCAGCATTTTTGAGCAACAAAAGTGTTACTTTCAATTTTGGGCTTCAAATCTGGCCACAAAATATCTTATTCAGTCCAGTTGCATGATTAAGTACTTTCTGCCTTAAAATTCATAACTGATTAGTGCAAAAAAGTATTAAAATCTAATTGTTAAAGTTGACAACTTTACATTTTGAAAGAGCCAATCCTATGGCTGACAATAAAAGAAAAACAAGGGAAAAGAGYGAGATATTTTATGATAGGAATAAACAATACCATTACTTACCTTAGTTTAGATTATCCTGACTRTGGAGTGCTGCAAAATGATTGCACTTGATGCTAGGCTGAAGSTTTTTTTTTTCACCCCTTTCTTTAAGTAAGCAAGAACCCTTACAGTCAGATCCTGGTATAACCTGGTATCTAGGTATATACCTGGTATCCAGGTATAACTCTTTACACAATTTACACAACTGACATTMATTTGCTCAGATTTTAGTTCCGCATTTGTATTCAGCTCTCCTTCTAAAAGAAATTTCACATAAATAGAAGATTGCTCTTAGTCAAAGTATTATCCACATATTTGTGTTTCTTTGCCTACCTTGACACAGATCTTTTAAAGAGATAAATACTTTCTTTTTGTATCAATCGGAGCCAGTAAGACGGTACATTTTGTAAAAGATTTTTGTATATGATTTCTTGTAGATGGCTAACGACCAGACAAACTTAGTACCTCAAAAATCCTTTCAGAGTTGGAAACTCTTCTCCTGAGAAGAGTATATCAATATACATATAACACGGATGCCACGGATGAAATGATGATAAACTGTGCTTGGTGATTCCTGTTTGCAAACAGCACGTGCCTCACTCACCTGTTTGGCTAAGCTGAGATGTGCTTCTGCTCCTGCGAGACACTATGGCAACCACTTTGGCACTAAGGCTGGACCGTCTTTTCTTCCCACCTGTTCCAACTGTACCCACAGCCGTGTCCGACTGACTCCCGTCGTTGTGCTCCAGCTTGTACATCTCGCCGCTCACACTTGTGCTCTTTGTGATTCTCCCTGAYGTCCCCATCCGTCTGCCTTGCATTTTAGGAGTAAATGTACTACAGTTACAAAATAAAAACAAATATGTTAATGTGCTTGCATAAAGGGGTTTCAAAACCAAAASTTTATTAGTAAATTTAATGTCAAGACTTGCTATATTTTCATTACTTGAAAATGTGTATGTAGTTCAACTGACATTCCTCAGATCATACATTCCCACTGCATACTGCATAATGCACATGCATAATATGCACACACTGCATATTACTATTAATTTTTTATGAGGAGGAAAAGAAATAAGAAATCTTTCCTGAAATCTTATCAAAGTTACCATAATAAAGAATCATGACATTTGAAAGTCACATGAATGCCCTCCTAAATGTGTCTATTGACAACAGACGTCAATAGAACAGCAATTTTATTGACAAAGAAAATGAATATGGGTCAAGAGAGGACATGTAGGTTAATACATATATCTTGTAGGTGTTGTTTGTACTAGCCTTAAGATTCATCAGATTATCATCTTCTGTGTTTTCATACTTCACAGACAGAAGAGAGAAAACAACCAGGAGTATTTTCTACATTTTTTGCACTCTAACTTTTTTGAAAGTAAGTGCAACAGTCATAGTATGAAGGAAAACTAATTTTCAGGCAAACCAACTAATAACCCAAGGGAAATTCTATTGACTGGCAGGGAGACAAACTGCCCTGTCACTTCTGTTTCATTTTCCTTAGCTATTTCMTTGCATTTGAATGTTTCTATATGAATTGCCTTTCTAGCCTCACACATAAAGACTGAATGAAGTATTCAGAAACATATTCTAAGGAATAATCTTGCATAGGCACAGGACACGGTAAAATAGAGTCCTGATGATGCTAAAACCAAGTGGTACCCTAGCTCTTAYGGCAATACTAAGTTAGATATTGCTCAGCAGAGACCTAGAAATTTGAAATGTAGACAGACCCACTTAAGATCATTAGATCAGTTTTAGGATTTTTTAAAAGTAATTCTACATTCTAAAGTCAAAAGTGAAATCTGTTTATTGAGGGACAATCATGTGAGCAACCTCAATTTCCTTCTCAGCAGGTGTGATGACCTCCCTGCTATCACCTCGAAAAACAGAAAGCAAGCATGTATAGGCACAGGCTACAGACTTTCAAAGAGCTAGAAATTCTGCCAGCGAGGGATGAAGGAGCCTATAGAAGAAGAATCAGCATGCGGTGAGGATCTTACAGTCTATAGATCTGGACCGGACTACAGCTTAGATCACTCCCATACAAAGAGATCCTAGGGAAGCATAAAATGTTGTAAATCTCAATTGTGTTTTACCTACATTATCAGGATTTCTTAATGTGCCACTATATGCAACAGCAGAAACAGATGCTACTTTTGAGGAAGCAGCAGGAAAAGTAAAATGTTTACATAAGTGACAATCAAACAAAAAGTAATTATCAGTCTCTGTATGGGTATTTAACTGTTTTCAGCACTTAGGATTTCCTCCTATTAATTGTAAATAAAAAATACTTACTGCTTTACAGATACAACAGTTTGCTGTGCTGCACTGCAGTACTCACAGATATATTTTAAAGGGCCACCTCAGGCACATTAAGCCTAAAATAGGTTCTCTCTCTCTTCCTCTCACCCTACTGTAACTTTAATGATTGGCTTTTGGTTTTTCACAGAAAAGATGGAAGAACTCTTGTATTTTCATATTCTTATGCAAAATTCTCTTGTATTTTTTTCTTGTACACCTTGTACACATTTCTTTCTTGTACACATGCAAGCATGAGCACACACACACACACACACACACACACACATCTCAGACAGAAATATAAGGCAAAAATGCCTTAGAGTATTTTCCACTTTCAGAATAAGACAGATATCTTCCTGAAAGCCTGTAAGAAGATATAAAACTCAACACGTAAAAGATATGAATGGAAAGAATGACACCATATTTTAGGCCAATATTAAAATGAATGTGTGTCACTAAAAAAAGGACATGTTTGACTTCCAACTCTTCTCACAGGAGCAATTCTTCAGCTTGTTCTTCAAATCACTTGTACTAATAAGAGTCTGTAGAACTCCAAGGTTCTTGCCTTAAYGAAAGACATATTTTCTAAGATACTTTAAATATGTGCACACAGTTTTAAGTACAGATGGTGCAAACAGAAGAATGAGATATATGAGCATCTGAGTGTTAACATTTCTAATTTGCCTCAGTTTCATGTCTATATTACCTCTGCATTATATGAAGTTCTCTCATGAGTGACTGCATGTTTGCAAAAGTTGAGTCATAGCTTCCCTTCAACGCATTTTACATACTGAAGTAACAAATAAAAATACCTCTATACACATGTGAGGGTAGATTTCTCCATGCCAGACGTTAATCTGACTAGCCAGACTGGCTGGCTGAACACATGCACAATGCAGAGACAGAGGACTCAGACATGTAACATTTCTGACAACTGCTTCAGGCAGAAGCATGTCTGCTATGGTTGAAAACAGCATTCTAGGAATATTGCATTGCAAAAAGTGGAGCCTTAAGTTACTAGATGATTACTAGATGATAGAAAGGAATAAAGAGATTACTCAGACATGGATCAAACCCACTCCCTTCAAGCCACTGTGCAGCAATATAGAATAGAAACATGAAGCTCTTTATTTTATATAAAATGTGTCCTTGACATTTGTCATTAGTGAAATTTACTGTTTATAAAAGTGTGTTTATGCCATTCTTTTGAAATATATGAATATATATTCATATATATGAATAATATATGAACAGCCTACTGTTCATATGAATGTAGTGTCCTCTCCTGCACCCCACCCAACAAGGTGGATTTGATTCTGTACAGTTCCAAAAGGCACAGAGAGCATCTTTTTAATGTGAAGCACCTCCTAATCACTGAGCATTCAGTGATTCAGCTATTCAAATACCATAATTCCATAAAGACAATTAATTGTCCACATTCCTGCAGTGTATGCAGCGCATAATGGTCATGATAGTAATGAACAACCTTTTTCATGACGCTCAGAGGCAACTCTAGATTTTCAACTAGATTGTCTAGAYTAGATTGTCTAGATCGACAGTTCCAGACAAAACTTTCAGATATCCAGACCATGCAGAGCATTCAAAATCTTCCTATACACCTTAAACACCACTTGGGGAACAAGGCAGCACATGCTAATGCTGGTATCCAACTGTAGGACTGAATCATGGCTAAACAGCAGACCAAATGAAGCAGGTAACTATGGTGTTCCTTTTTCAGTCTGTCCTTCACTGGGCATTAACTGTACCTCTCCCCTTTCCAACTACTCATTTTGACAACATCTTATGAGGATCTCTGTGATGTCTACATTTCTCCACATTGGACAGCTAATTAAAAGCTATTGAACAAGAATTTTTGGGGGGGAAATAAATAATCTTTTCTTGATCTTAATAAAAATAATGTCTGTAATATAGTACAGATGTTTATTTTATGGTAGGTTACATACAGTACTGATTTTTAAAGTTTTAAGGGTCACTAAATAATGAAGTTTTCATTTTTTACAGAATGCCATAAACCTGACTTTACAAAACATCTAAGCTAGCAATTACTTTTGTTCCTAGTATACATACATTTCTTTCTTTCCCTTTTCACAAATTTTGTAACACACACACACACAAAAAGTCAGAATTGTGCCACCTATAAGAACGTAGTATTTACTACTCTTAAAAGAGCAAATTGCTTTAAAAAGTGATGCATGTTACAAAATTTTTGCTGAAGTGTCTGATAAAAATGACGAATATTTTTTCTACAATTTGAGAAGATTTAGGGAGATTTATCTTTTTTTTTTTTTGATGGAAAGATCAAAAGATCACAGAATGAGAATTCTGATGTTAAATTCCACCCAATAATTATTTCAATACTGTATTGGTTTGTTCTGAAATACTTCAATATACTAGAGTTTGCTAACAGTCTTCTTACTCCCTTCAGGTTCTGAACAACAAGTCTCTTTTACCTCTTCCGTGGTAAGGACAAGACCCCATATTCATGCTCACAGGCTGCTGGAAAGCAAGAGCATTCATTGCTTTGCCACGCTGGAAGAGACAGTATTTTGCTATTTCAAGCAGAGGGCAGTGGTGAAAACTAGAGGGGAAGAATCACACATGCCCCATTTTATGGGCATGGGCAACTCTTTTCCACTAGCACTCAGAATAATTTTCAGTGTCTACATCTGTGCTGCAGGGGATGCCTCCTGTTCAAAGCATTTGATAGTCACTTTGTTCCCATTTTGAGCTCTTGTCACTTCTGTAACTTTGAATTTATGAATCACCGTGTTAGCAATAAAGAGGGAAAAAATAGCAAAATCTTCTGTTGACCTCTATTTTGTTGACATACTAATTTATACAACATTATTATTTACAGCAGTCAAGATGAAAGGACAAAAAAATGGCAAGGAATTAAAAAATAGTTGTTCATCACACTGTTGATTTTGCTCTATTAAATTTCAAGTGTTCTAGTATGCATAAAACAGYTATTAGTTTTCTATAACACAGCTTGAAGGGATTGGACCAGGATTCTGAATGTCAAATCCCTCAGCTGTCTGATACTTCCACTTGTCATAACTAAGCAAATAGGGCAAAAGATTAAGCTTCCTTTGCATTCATTTAATCCCTGAGCAGGTTTATTCTTTGACATTGATTGTGACAGCTTCAAAATAACCCTGGCATTTAGAATTCCATTGTCTTATACCACCCGATTGAATATCCTTAGAAAATAACATTTTCCCACTACATTTCTGGCTATCACTTGGAGAAACCTGGCAGAAAGATACACATCATCACAGTCTATGGTAATAATTTATACACAACCTAAAACACCTGTTTTTTTTTTGGACAACTTGTATTCCAAAAATACCATAAAGGTAACATATTTGTAATCAAATTTTAGTTCATCCTAAATACATTCTGCTCAACACATTCTGGGTCAACAAGTTAGAAAAAAATTGGAACATTTGCACTGAGAAACAACTACCAGTGAATTTATTCATTTGCTTTTTCTCAAAGAAAATTGGTAAAGGCAACCTCCCTTAGAGGTGGCAGAAGACCTGGGCACCCTGGTGCTGTCTTTCAGCACCACACTCAGCTCTTGAGCCCTACACGGTGCCTTGTGTGGGAGCAAGTGAAGGAAAAAAAGATTATATTTTCCTCTAAAATATACGCACTGGAGATGGAGCTAATCTAAAATGATTTCTGCACTACACAAGGCAAAATTAAAGCCATATTTACATTTCAGCAATGTTCTGTAAGAAAAGAGCACTTTCAGTTTTGCTAGTTACTGCAAAAAGCTTACTCCACTTATACCTGTGGGAATGAACCATTACTATCAAAAACACTTTAACAAAACAGCAGTAAGAGATAGATACTTTCATAATTAACCCCGAGGTAAATTCCATAAAATAAACACAGTGCAACAATACTCTGTGTTTTCATAGTTGCTTAAAATATACCCTGCAGTGCACACAACTACATAAAACTGAAACAAAGCCAGTCAATTATGTATATTAAATCATTATATATCTGTCTGAACAAAAAGATCTATTACATACATTCAAAATACATAAAAAGATACTGCAAAAAAAATACTTGGATTAAAAATATARTATATAGTTGTTCACTTTTAGCATTTCTCTTCTATCAATACATGTCAAAAGTACACATCACCCGAAAAACAAAGGTAAAAAAGATACAGCAAGTTAAAACAAACTTTATCCATAAACTCACCTACCTAATATCTGGAAGTATATCCTTTCAGGGAAAAAATCTTAGGTGATTAGCCATTGCTAAAATTAYTATATTTCTTTCGTTGTCTTTGATTCACTGGTGATTTATAAAGAAATACTTTAGAAGTTTATGCTCACAATCACTGATTTTTACTCCATCCATTCTTCCAGTAATATAAGCCATGACTGAATAAAAACCCGTAGTGTTCTGCGTGGTACAGATGATTTTTAGCAGTTCTTTCACACAGTTGCAGTCACTTGAACCTCTAGAAGGAATCAGTGGCCCCACCAGCATGCGCTCCCTGTCTCCTCTGCTGAATGCAGACTCACAAACTACCCCATAGCCCCTTTGACACCCTTTGGCAATGAGGTAACTCATGAATACTAATAACCTCCTAAACATTTAATATTTGTGGACCAAAGGGAAGATGGGCACTCCTTTATAATGAGGAACATTGCAGTTCTAAAAATAAACTAAATCTTGTTATTAGTAGTATATCATATTTAATTAATAAATCTGAGCTGTAAATTACCTATTGACAAATTGCTCTGTCAGTCTCAGGATATCTGGCTATATTTATCTATGATGAATTACATTTGCTGTAAGATTAATGACTATACAATTCATGGTATTTCATAAACTAATTGAAACACGGTGTTTTACAAACCAAAGGACAAACACAGGCACCTTATTAAAATTCCCTCTACTAAGTCAAGAGGTCTTTTTTACACCACAAGGAGGTTAGTTCAATGAAATAATAATTTTGTAAATTCTGAACAGTCTGCTCTTGTACAGCTGCAGTTACATACTGAACTAGCATACGCATTGATCATACATCAAATCCATGATACAGCTAGAAGAATCTGAAAGTGTTTCCTTCTCCTGTAAAGTCACCAAATAGAGTCTTATCGCCACAATGTGACAG
This sequence comes from Nothoprocta perdicaria, assembly GCF_003342845.1. Taxonomy (NCBI): domain Eukaryota; kingdom Metazoa; phylum Chordata; class Aves; order Tinamiformes; family Tinamidae; genus Nothoprocta; species Nothoprocta perdicaria. The sequence continues at coordinate 1,864,485 of NW_020456021.1, read as the reverse complement.
CTGAAATGCATCCCCTTTTGTAGGTCATATATGTTCCTGACAATTTCTCCACATTGTCAAAAAGTGCCTCCCAAGAACACAGSCATTTCACCTGGAATTTCAAAATCTCACTCAATGGGTTCAATGGGAAAACTCTCACTAATGTTAGGACTGTGGAAACTTTCAACACAGATGTATCCTCTAGAAGAGGAACTGGTTAACAATCTACTCTGTAAGACTAGGTTATTTCCAAGTTAAAATACATCAGACTCATTGTTTGAAAATGCCTTTCTCGGCACCATACTAACCTGTGAACTGTGCAAAATTCACAGCTCTGACAGACTTTTTTTTATCAAGTTTGTAAAACTAACATTTCTCAGTGAAATGGAGAAATAGTAATTCAGAAAGTAATTCTGAACATTACCAAAAGAGACAAAATTGGATCTATCTTGCAAGACCATTTTTTTGCAAGGTAGTTTTTATTATTTGAAATAAGCAAAGAAATTGTCTTTGCATGTAGGAATGTAYTAACCACGGTTGTGAGGTTGAGCACACCTATGGCACCACTGACCCGAGGCCAACTAATCATACAAATAGTAAACGGAAACSTACGGAGAAGCAGGTAGCCACTGCAGGAACCCTGCCCAGGGTTAAGTACTGATACTAATGCTGACATGGAGAGGATCATGAAATCAAGTTGCAGAGAGCTCAGCTGACCAAAACTAGATTGCAGATAGCCATGTATATTTTTTTAAATCTATATAAAGAACAAATGCATTGCTGAGAAATGGGGGGGTGTCCATGTATGTGCCAAATATTAAAAATCTACTTTTTTTTTCAGCCAATTAGCAAACATACCATGCAATTTGTTAAAACATTAATGGTAGCTACCACAAACTAGGACTCTTAAACTTGAGATTCTACTTGTTAATCCACAGATCCACAAGATCTTTTTTGGCATGAAAAAAATCACTATTTTGTTGTTTCCATATTGCCTAAAAATGTTCTAGTTAATGAAAGAGTTTTCAGGAGGTCCTGAGCGAAAAAGTAGATTTGGAAATAAATGCCAATGAGTAGGATCTTGGTGCTAGTTAAAATCAAGAGCTATCCGGMAAGAAAATTAAGAGCTATCCTGCAAGACAGTCTCAATGTAACTTAGTTATGAATCCAATGCTTCACATAACTGATAACACAACTAATAAATTACAAGAAACAAAACCAAAAAAGCACTAGCAATAATAAATTACCTGAAAACAAATCAGAGAGAGAAATATGTGCAGACCAACAATTTCTTGAATAATTGGCTACCAAATAAAATCACATTGAAAAAACATTCTCTCTGTGGACAGTAAGTTAACAAAAATAAAATTCACTAAATTAGTATCCTAGTTGGAAAGACATTTCAGATAAAAATGTTATATGCTTCTATTGCAATGTTCAGAATAAATTTATGATCAGCACTGAATGCAGGAAAGTTTCTTCRGGATCAAGAGAACTGAAATAATCAGTTTTTCTTTTTAAAATTGTAAGCAATAGCATATTATACTATTACGCTTGTCATAACATGCTGTGCTTTTTCTCTTCTACTGCATGAGGCATTAAAGTACCTGTGATGTCACTGCTCTTCTTTTTAAGAAAGCACCATCTTTGCTATGAAATAAATTATTCTCTGCTTCTTAACAAAAATCAAACTGTAGCAATAACTCTATAGATAATAATGACAACAGGGAATGGAGCAGAAAATTGGAAAGGCAAAAGGAAACAGAGAAAGGACAGGACTAATGGAACAATTAGAAGACAATTTAAAAAGATAAACAGAACTGAGATGAAGGTAAAACAGGTGAAAGCTATTTTGATGTCACAAGCCATGGCAAAAGCTTGTTTCCTATATTTCTTCATTCTATAAGTAATATGACTTGCCTTTGAAAAATGTTCCTACACTGAAAAGCTACACATTATATTTTATCATAATCAACTGCAATAATTAAATGAGAAAAGTTAAAATTATTTTTCATTCTTTTTCAAATGATTAAGAAAGGCAGCTGGTAACATGACAGTTTCTTTGAAAGAGGAAGCTTAATTAGATAATTAAAAATGCCCAAGCAGTGCTTCATAGTAGATTTTTCATGTACAGATGTTCTGAAGAGATTAAAGACGTCATCGCCTTTTCTCCCTCCATGACATAAAGCAGTTTATAATAATGATGGATTTAAAAAAATATTATCTTTAGATAATGAATAATTAGAACATTAATTGCTCTGGCTTCACCTTGGTTATATACACAAATGACCTCCAAACCAGAAGTTTCCCTCTGTAATAGAATATTTAAGGGTAGAAAGGTTACATCATTATATTTTTAAATCGTTTAGCTTAACTGTTTTCAAATGTCTTGCCTCCATATTCATCATTTGGAGACTAATATGCTCTATTTTCCTATACAAATGCATGAGTTAATTTACATGAGTTACTCAAACTACATCAGCTTGTATATCCTTGCCACAAGAGAGATCATCTAGGAAGGAACAGTAGCTAATCTCTGTGTACATTCAATATTTTTTTCTCTTTAATGAAATTGAGAAATTTGCTAGTTAATGAAAGAGTTTTCATGCTGGTTTTTGAGCTGCAATGATTTGTGGATAAGCAGAAACAAAACAAGATTGTTGATTTACTTAAGACACTGTGGTGTATCCTTACACTATAGAGATACGAAAGACTGTAGAGATTTTTGATCCAAAGTATAGGTGAACTATCCTGTTCCCATTATCCTATTGCTTGTCTGGCTCTTATCTACATCTCTCATTCAAGTTTATCCAAAATATGGTCAGTTATTTAAAACTTTGAAACATTTCAGCAATTTGGATAGATTTTTTTCATGCTCAGTTTCTTCTAAGTTCCTTCTGAACCCCCTGTTCATTCTGAAGCAGCACTGCCCCTCCAGCTACTATAAAGCAGCATTAGATAAATAAATAAATACATAAATAAATATTCACTTCACTGAAGAAGTGTCTGACGGAAAGATACCAGGGTATTATATTAGGAATGCATTGATTCCTGTTCTTTGGCATATCTATGTACTCTCCAAAACAAAACAAAACAAAACAAAAATTTCTCATAAGTTCAGACCCTTGGAAGACACTAACAGTTAAAATACCAGAAGACACTATATCACTCACCACACTACACTCACAGCTCCTATTGCTAATCGTATTGTGCACTCCTTGAATATTACATTTTCAGCTCAAGGATAGAGACAAATAGTTAATATTTTCCTTTTTTTTTTTTTCAAGAATTTCTTCTCCTGGCTACTCTGGGTCTGGGAAATGTGCAGAAGCTGGTCTATCAAAGAAGCAGAAAAGTTGCATCTTCTTGAGATCACACAAAATCAAGACAAATTCACCTGATCGGAGTGCAAAAGAGAACAGAGTTGGACAATAACTTCTCCTCCTCTCTGGAAGGAGAGAAACTGGTACAGAGTGAGACTGAAGTAGCGGGGGGCGGATTGGTAATACATATTTTTCACAAACTTAAGAGGACACCCCAAGGGTATAAGCACGACCGTGAATTCTGAGTCACTAAAGAATACAGCCTTGTATTGTATGTAGAACTATGTATGATGAAAACACAGAGGAGGTAACAAGAAGCTACAAAAGCAGGTGTAGGTCCTGCAGGTATGGAACAGAGGAGGACCAGAGGGAATCRCTCCAGCCTGGTCTGTGCCCACACAGGGCATAGTACCAGCCCAGTGCTGCTGTTTACATACAGCAGGTCCCTTCACTTCCGCGCAGACAGCATGCTCCTTTTCCATGTGCCRTTCCTAAAAAAATGGGTCAAGTAAATTGGAATTTTAAAGAATCGTGCATATGTATTGTGCTTTCTATTCCAAGTTTTTCACAAGATGAGGGTATTAAATGCACAGCATAAAGCCAGAGTAAACTCTGATGCATTTGAGTATGAGATCACTATGAACACTTGTTTGAGGTGACTTATAAAAGCTCTGGGACAGAGGCTGAGGAGATTCCACTTTCCCAGAACAGAAATTAACTAGCTGAATCAAAAATCCCCACTTTTACTAAACATGGCCTAACTTTGGTAACAGAGTTAGAGTTTTAAACATGACTGYCTCTTTATACACACAGCCTTCATCCAGCCTTGAGACAGGCCCAGACTGTGCCCTGACTAATAAAATGTCTATAGACAGAAATGTGATATTTATATCTATGCACAAAAAGGCCAGCCTGGCACATACATTTGAATTCAATGCTTCACATCATTGAAACAGTCACATGAAAGCACTAATGTAATATTTTCATTATGCTTGCAAGCAACAATCCTGCTGTCTTCCAGTCAATTTCTCACGATTTTTTTAAAAGGGTATGCCAATCTAATAGCCATTAGTCATTATCAGTTTCAGTCAATGCACTGGATGTCTTAACCAGCCCAACTTTATTTCAGTTACATTTTTCTGACTTTCTACATACCTGCATTATTCTGTCTGAACTCTAATATTTCTCTACACTTGTTCTTCTCTTCTAGGCATTTCTAAATTATGCTATCTGGAGGCATGGAGGCCAATTAAAAAAAATCACTTATTAATGTGAGAAATCAATCTCAAGACAAATCAGTGTATACACTCCTTCAGGACTTGTTCAACAGAAAACAGCCCTCACGGTTACAGCCCTCATAGTTACTCATGGGCACTGTTTTCATGGTTTCATGGAAGTAAAACAGTAAAACAGACCATAAGCTTCCTGTAAATAAGGCAGCTCTGAAATCAGAAGACATATAGATGCCCTTAAAGGCACTATGCCTGTCTGCARGAGCCCTGAAGGACAGGAACCCTGGCAATGGCTGACACAAGCTCCTATATTGGGATAAGACTGTTATACAGGAGCAGCAGGGGATGCACTACGTGYTTGTACCAGACACTCTGAAAAAGGAATCAAACTGCAAACTACAGAGACGTTTGGTCACCACGACAGCTAACCCAAGAGAATATCGGGACACAGGGATATGTACGGACACCAGGTAGTGTCAGAGTTGGAAAATCCCTTTTTTTTGCTCCACTTGCCTATTTCTGTTCTGCATGCTCTGATGAGGTTTAGGGAAGCTGTCCTATGACTCAGACATTACACTTCCCTCAGCTCTATTCTTTAATATTTCTTAGCAAAGTCTGTCCAGCTAACAGAAGACAGAAACATTTTTACAGATTTTATCTAAATATACCCCCATCAAAAATATACATCCTTTTTACTTTATGGTATCCTACTAATAGACATAAAGTAGAACAGATTAGTGTCTACATAGCTTGCAGTAATCAAACACAAAAGTTTGATAACTAGGCAGAGAAGAGATACCTAAAGAACATCCATTTCTGAGGAAAGGCTGCCCTAGTTATAGAGGCAACAGTTCTGCTTGGTCTGCCAGCTTGCCAGTTGAGCACAGTTTAATCGCACCCACAAAGGGTATTGCTTCTTGCCCTATTGCAAGAAACATGGAAAACTGCCAGCAACAATCATGGTCAGGGAGGAATCATGGAGGATGCAGTGGAGGAGTGAATTGGTTGCAGAGAAGGCTGCTCTAGGATGCAACACTTCAATAACTTACTTGTTCCAAAACTTCTTATATGTATGGTCTTTATTTATGATATAAATATTTGAATTGAGTTTACTCTTTAGCAGCCCTCCATGCTTTAGTTAACACAGGTACATATTTGTTTAACATCGGTTAACACATGTATGTGAACACAGCACAAACATGTMCCAGGGACATGAATGTATATTATACACACAGTATACACTGGAAAGTGTTTGGGGATACTAAATGTAGAAAGCCTACAACAGAAAAACTGAATCTAGTACCCACTACTAATGGTCTTGATGACCATTTTATTTTTGCAATATGAGTTTTATTAGAAACTATGGACCCAGATAAATGCAGTTGATGATTTTAAAGCATACTATGCTTTTAAAAATAATGATTTTAATAGTGCTGTCCCATRTGCCATCTTTTGTTTCATTAATACCGAGAGACTCTTTGGACAGAATAAATGCTAACACCAGTCACATAATAAAATGTTAATTTAAACATCCCATTTTAAATAAAGACTTTGTAATGGAAAATTCCAAGATGAAAAGGAATCTTCTGAAAACATGACAGATACATGGCACGAATCTCTTGAGGGCTTTTATTTTTTTAACAGCAAAAGCCATGACAGACTGAAGCAGGCTTCAGCCTGTCAGCAGCACTGGCCAAATTCTGGATGATATGAGGTGTCATCTGAGGTATGGGGCTGTGTTYTTCATAGTACTATCAACTAATTAAACTCACTCAGTATTTAAACCCCAAACTATAAATCATTGAAGTAATTGCACTATAAATGTTACTAATTACATTAAATAAAAAAATGAGTCTCTACTCARTAATCCTAAATGTCTTGTTTACAGTAGAAACCTTGACTACAAAGAAACAGTCCTACATAGACAAATTGTCAGCAATATAATTAGTGTTGTAAATACAACATTTGCACTCGTGTCTGTAACAGTCTTTCTCACAACGAACTGGAATTCCATTACTYTTTTAGGAATGCTGTACAGAAGTTAAAACAGCCTGATATTTTAGTTCTAATACTGACCTCARTTGTTCATATTTATAAATGGCAAATAAAGAGTTGCTAAAAACATGTTTGGGAAATCAGAACAGATAGCCAGCACTGATGTGCTCAATTAGTTTCTTATCACAACTGTTGAAAGAGTCGAAATCCTGAAGCTAATGGAAACGGAAAGCGCTCGACAATTCAACACAAGTGCTCAACACAGTGCAGAAGTCCAACCAGCAAAAATTAAAACTACAAACAGAAGTTAAATATCCTGATYCAACAGAACAGTTGTCGTATGTTTCAATTTACCCCTTTCCAGAAAAGCAAGGATGGCAAATCATAGCATGTGTACTGTGTCAAATGGTTAGCAACTTAGCAGTCACTAGCTATAACCCTTTCTTGTTTGTGTGGGAGTTCTCACACAACCTTCAAATCAAACAAGAATGTGTAAAAAAGAATTATATGGTTTTCTGTTCTATTAGAATCCCTGGGTCATAAACAGAGCACGACCTTGCACTTATGGGGGAGTTAGCTGAGTAAAGGTGATAAGCTATAATAAAGTTTCTCTCAAATTACTTGTATTATTTTGTTTTTATGTATGGCAAAAAATGGGAAGGAGAACTCCTGCACAAGTTCTCCAAAGAAGGAATATTAATAATTGAATTTGCTTTAAGGTGAAGCAATTTAAGGCAATTCTTCCTCTCTCTTTCTTTTGTAAAGACACACATACACACAAAACATATTGTTTGAAGCTGAAAAAAATGGACTATAGGAGGTTCCAACAACAAAAAGTTATTCAGTAAACTTGATCAAATAGGCAATGGGGAATATTGTACATTGTCCACACCAGCAGGAGACAGCTTAAATAGAGGTCAACAAAAGAAACAAGTGTGTTTTATCTAGTTTTAAATTCAGTTCTAGTTATTCTATTATTTATTGGGAAATTACATAGTTTTAAAAGCTTTGGCCTTTGTAAGCCATCTAGTACTAGGGGACTATGACCTAATAGACAACAGTATAACWAAATAAAAACAGTACAATACAATAAAATATTGTATTTAAGTCTGGAAATTTAAGTTAGAAAACAGATATTTAGTTCCTTATAAATTTAGAGATTTCATGTCCTTACACATCTTGTACAATATCCTCATTATAGATTACCTAAATGTAACTCAGAACAAGATTAACTAAAAACTAGGTGTATGAAATACGACATTGGAAATGTTGATTCTGAACTTTAACATCTAAGAAGACTGAAAATATTTAAATATTTAAATTAGAAGGAAAAGTCACTTATTTCTGATCATTCCTGTTACTTGTACATTCAAGCAGAAAACAAATATATTACTGCATGATAAATATATGAATTATTTCAGCCAGTATAATTCAGTTTTAAGGAATCATATTTATTTCTTATAAAGAAGGAATTCCTGCTTTCTTGAAAGATTACGAACTATTTGATATATGTTTGAAGTGCAGTCTAGTAATCTGAAAGCTACACCTGAAAATTTTGGATCTACAAATTGTCATGAAGAATACTCAGGTCTTCAGTCAAGCTAAACTTACAGAGACATAGTTGTAGAAATAGTTTTAGAAATTTAATGGAGAAATCTCTTATCAATTTAAACATTACAAACCTTGCAGAAGAAATCATGCAGAAAAGAAGACTTCATTATGAACTCTCCAAATCCATGCCAGTTTGTAGAATCAACAGAAATAAGTGTTGTTTCAATGTGATTGTTGTTTCAATGTATAGGRGCTTTCAAAGTTGGTAAAAAGTGATATTAATGACATGATTAATGATTCTGATCCATGACTCTGGTAGATTACAAGTGCAGCCATCTGTAAAAATTCTTAGCTAGGTAGGTCTTAAAGCATATATAATTTGAAAATTCTTTAGCAATGTGAATACATATAACAATTGTAAGTTAAAATTTCCAAGCAGAAAGGCTGATCTATTTATGGATGCAGCAGAATACATTATTTCTATTACTTCTAAAAACACGTAATTGACCTGTGAGTTTAGAAGTACGGCCTGAAAAGACTGGGATGGACTTTCCACAATGACATTTTGAAATGCTCCGTGTGACTGAATTACAGCACAACAGCAAGAAATATCCTTACGAAAATACAGATATAAGGACCAGGTTTTCAATTTGACAAAAACTGGTATTGTCAGACCACACTTAGTGAAGCTGTGGAGATTTGTGATAACTGGGATGATACCATGTCTACATATAAGATAAATTGAYTATGTTTTATTATGTTCTCAACTATGATATCCTCCAGGTTCCCAAAATTATGAAAGAGGCTTCTTCCATGTGTATGAGAAACTTTCCTCTGCCAGAAAAGGAAGGATTTGGGTTGGGGACATTTTTGCACAACTAGAAGAATAGTCCCCTATACTCTTGTCCCATAACTAGAACRTAGTCTCTGTATTATACAGAATACCAGTAGAGAGAGCTATAGAAATCAGGAACACTCAATTTGATTAAATATCCAATGGGTTAGATGAGTGTAAGACTCATCCCTCTTATGCTAAACTACAAGAACTGCAGTATCTAACTTTTAATTCACAGACACTCATGTGTCTGTGAATTTATTTCCTTTTCTCAGACAACTGACTTTTGTTGATGTATATATACCAGCACTCTTTTGATATAACTTCTGCTAATTCTGTTGTACCTATAAGAAAAATTAGAAGAATTTACATTTCTTTTTTTCCTATATCAGTGAAAAAATATTAACTATACTGAACAGTACAAATTCAATACACAGATTTTAATTAGTTTTGTAATTAATGCAAAACAAATGGGTCTCTCTTCAACATAGTACAGTAACTCATCAATTGAAATGCATTAAAAGCCTTTGGTATGTTATGTTTTCCTTAACTGCCACAATTATGGAGCTAAATTTCTTACTGGCTATGCAGTGCAGTTCTGTTCCCTACCAAGGAAATTACTGAGCCAACTAGGATGGATGCAACTCCAATCTAAATGGAGGGTGGAAGAAGGAACAACTTTATCACATAACTCACATGATATATGCTCATGGCGGCAACATTTTGCATTACTGGTAAAGCTGAGAGGAGGCCAGAAGACCCTTCAAACTTTATCCATTTTATTCTCCCTCATCACTGTAAATTATGTCAAACTACCTCAAGTGTGGAAGGATGGAAAACCAATGGGAGGATTCTAAGTAGAACATTCCTGTGTCAGTCTAGAAGAGGTGGGACGTCTTAATTTGAATCACTGGGTAAAACTGACATTTTGTCCTGCTTATAAGCTCATCTCCCTACAAGCATGAAGAAACTGTCTTCATGGTAACTTACAAAATAAAACCTACAGCAGGATGAAAAGGACAGATGACCCTGCTCCATGCTAAGGAGACTCCTGCAATAACACAAAGGCAGAGGCTATCTCCAGAATTGTCACTGTAACTAGGAAAGTCCTCAAAAACATTGAAAAGAAAATGCTGTTTAAATGGCCTCATTTGGAGTCCACTGCTATCATGACAGTACCATCAGCAGAGGTTACATTAATTTTTTTAGAGACCGACACAGACATAGCACTGGTTACTTCTAATGCCCACTGACCAAGTGGAAAAATCATTGGAGTTGGATCAGAAGTGTGAGTCTATGAAGATAACTTTGCATGATATACTAGCTTTGTTTTCTTCAGTTTCATAGCCACATTCAGAAAGCATCAACTTCTGTATATTCTGAGCCASAGTTAGAAAAAAAAATCTAATAAGTTCATTTCTTTTAAAGGAAAAGAATGAACAGGAGATTAATTAAGCATGAGACATTCCCTTTCCAGTACAAAAATTTGGGATATTTGTAAACTACTACAAACTGATAACTAATTTGGATTCACTAAGTCTTTCCTCTCAGTAAATACTGCAAATTAAATCTGAGAGAGAATAGTAAAAGATCTAAGTCTCTCAGATTTCCTCCCCATTCTAACGGCATTGACTATGGAGAAAAGGCCAGGAGCAAAGTTCTGAAGGGAGCACTATGCAGTGGTTCACGTTGGCTATGGTTACTTCTTAAAAGATGTTCAGGATTCTGTGGATCTCAGGATGTGTCAGAATCTGGCCACTGGGAGAGATGTTGGGGTTGAGGAATCCATGCAGATGTTGCTATGGCACCAAAGGCACGCCTTCTGCCTTGATGGTGGGTTTTTGACCATTTTTGCCAGTTGCTAACCTTGTGATGATTACAGCAAATTAACGACACCATTTAAGATGCTGGTAAGACTTAATATACTATACTGTGTAGATAAGCTACTACTGCTTGTGCTGATTCATCAGGGAGTAAATATCAGGCAGAAAATAATACATAAATTAGAAACCAATATTGGCACAAAGACAAATGGGAACAAAACGTTTAAACTCCAGGAATAAATTTTGGCTGTAATTAAAATAAATTTTCAGAGTATCAAAGGAATGAGATCTGGAAAAAGAAAAAACCTTTAAGAGACACAGACAAAATAAAAAACAACTAATTAAGTTCAAGATAGAGCTTGAAAATATATTAATGCACAATAGGTGATTGTGACAGAAGGGTTATATTTGGTGATTCTAAAGAGGACCCTTCCAGTCCAAAGAATTATTTGTATTTTCAAAGAAGATGCATATGTAAGTGTGTTCATGCACACTCAGAGAAGTAAAATAAAAAGAACAGGGTTCAAAAACAGCCTCCTACATTGGTTAAGAATCATCCAATGGTCTCTGCCCATGGCCTTCACATCCCTAACCATTTCTTCGCTCTATAGAGCTCTCTCATTTCTTCACTCTGCAGAGTGACTCCTCTTGCCAACTCCTTTGCTAGGAGTTGTCATCAACACAACAGTGTCTCCACATTCGTTTGCACCCTAATCCTGATCTAGAAGCTCTTACTGGGCTCATCATACCTCCCTAGGTGCAAAGCTCTCTCATAAAGAGTAGTTCCCTCTCCCTGCTGTCCTGACCTATGCTTCTATCCATCACAGCATATCAGTTTTGTGAGAGATCCATAACTCTGTAATCCACAATCACCATGTCTCTGTGATCCTGATMAGATTGCACATAGGCCTCTAATTCCTCCCGTTTGTTCCCCATGCTGTACCCATTACTGCATAGAACCTGAGTGCTACCTAGCTCTGCTCATATCCCAGGAAAGGTCTGAGAGCTTCCTCCACCACGCGGTGCTTTTGACATTTTATTTTTTCTGGGCATGCTCTTGGGGATGTCCTCTTTTGTTGAATATGAGGTAGCTCCTGTCCAAAGGAAGTCCTCTTTTGTTGAATATGAGGTGCCTCCTGTCCAAATCACTCTGCACGCTTTGCCTGTTCTCTTGAGGGCTCATCTCCCTCCCTCATCATTCCTGGTTTAAAGCTGCAGTGTACAAGTGTACTAAAGGAATAACAGCTAGGTGTAAGCTGCACAGGCTGTTCTGAAAAACTGGTGATAAACAAGTTTGTCACAAAAAGTCTCACAGCATGAATTGAAGAAGTTATTTCCCCTTCAGTAATATACTGTGAACATATCTGAATCCCAAGAAGCGTGCATGACTGTGATACAAGACATTCARTAGCATGGGATTATACATTAAAGGAATTAGGACTGAAATTATTCTATTTCCTTAATAAATCCCTTTAACATATTCTTATTAAATTTAAGCACTCACTTTAAACAGTGCATGTATTACCAGATCAAAATATGGTACATATATAATTATATTGTGTATCACACATTGGCTAAGATATCAAACATAATTTTTACTGAAAACATGCTTTTCAAATGTAAAATGAGGAATAATGGTGACAGTCCTAATATAGAGATAATTTGTTGCAAACTCTGACACACTGACAGAAGTTCACCTTRAAAGTATTTATCTGGTCTTTCACATAGCTGGCAGATCTTGTTTAATTAGATTTAAGCAAAACATCTTAAGGAAGTCAACTGGCTAACTCCTCCCAAATGGAAACTTTAGGTTCAGCTTCTACAAGTCTCTACCATACGGGAYATCACTGCCAAGTCCATGTTCAAAGATATCTTTGCATAAACAGTCTCCTAAAGAAAAATGATGCAATGAGAATGGGCATAATTTTAATTGAAGTGAGCAAGTGTCCTTTCTCYGATCCAGGCTACATGGTGCTGATTAATTATCACCCGCTTAAGAAGAATTCTTACTTATCAATTATTTTATTTATATTAAACCTTGAAAAAAATCCTTCCTGCTTCACTTATGATGTGAGAAATGTTCCTGAGTCATACAGAGGAGAGTCTGTGGCATATACACAGGCACCAAGCATGCCTTGACTGTAGTATGAATTATTAAAGACTATGATTGATGAAAGCATGATTCTGTAATGAAGAACTGGTAACCATGGCTTTAGTGATGAAACACACACTGACTCCAAATACTACAGCAAGCCAAATATAGAAATCTGGTTCTGATTTAAGTCAATATATTCCCAAGCCACTTTATATTTGTCTGGGCTTCTGCTAGAAAGCACAACAGTCAAGCAAAATTTCCAGTACTTCATAACTGGACAAATTTTCTCATGCATAGTTGTTTGTTAAAACACCCACCTGAAAATGCTAAGTTAGAAATCAAGAAGTTACTTTATGCACTTATACGTAGAACTTGCATCAATCATAATTCCCTCTTGTAACCTATTAGATTTGTTAATCAAAAAAATCATCAGACTGAAGAAGAACTAATGGTATTTGCGATGCATGCTATGTTACATTCTGACAGGTAATTTAATTACAAATATACTACGGGTATGAGATTAACCTCATGCCTCAAAAGGCTTAGGGACAATTGTGTGTTTTATCAAAGGAAAGGGAAGATTTGCTTTCATTCTCCCAGTCTTACTAACTTGTTCAGCCTCAAGTTTCCTAATAGTACCAAACTCAAGATTTGAAATTTGAATCAATGAATGGATAGCACGTTATCTAATTATTCAAATGAGATGCACAGTATTTTGTGTTATTTTCTGTTGCTTCAATTTGTTTTATTTTTATTATATAGACAGCATCTTGTTCTATAGATCATATGTATTATGAAACACATGATTGATTGATGACGATGAGCACATGAATGTGCTCTAGGTGTTCCCTGCTTGAGCAGGGGTGTTGGAGTAGATGATCTCTAGGGGTCACTTCCAACCTCAGCCACTCTGTGATTCTGTGAAATATACAATGTAATTTGAGTGTAATGTTACTCAAGGAGTGATACATAAAAATTAAATATTATTGAACAATGTGCAAATTAAAATGTCCAAATAAACTGCATTCACTATGACAAGCAACTTCTACCCTTCCGATATACGGGAATAATGATACTTTGTAGAGAATTWCTGGAAAACTGTTGCTGTTTTCCTAGGGACAGCCCAAACAAGACAGTGTTGTACTCTSATATTCCTACAATCTTAACTTTCACAGATGCGTTAATTTGAGGAATAATCAGGTTACACTAACTAAAGCTACTGCATATTTAATATCGGCCAATTCACTTCATGTTCAGAAATCGACATCATAATCCTCTACATAAGTAGGTGATCCATTTTTTTTAGTTCATGTTTTGAGAATAAAGGAGTCATTTTATTTCAGTTTACTGATCTGATGGCTGGAGCGATTACTCTTCAGACACATATTTAACTTAGTTAACTCAATTTGTTGATGATTTTCCCTAGGCTTCATTCTCCTATACTCAAAGTAGAGAGGGAGAATGCAGAGCAGGACCTTGAGTATTCTGAATTTGTATATTTTTCTCTTGACTAGAGGCCACCAAAGGATACGAGCTGCATGAGCTAAGAGAAGAGTCTCAAACTCGGCCACTTGCTTTAAGTTTTCACATGTCTACTAGGTTCTTCATAGCTCCTCACTTCCAAAAAATACAAAAGTACGGGCCTTAAAATGCAGTTTAAGTAAATTTTTGCGTTTAAACTTTACATTCACCCAGTTGTCATGACTCAGGCTTTGCAGATGAAAATGACTAGAAATGTGATTTCAATAAGGTAGAAGGCAGAAATTTTTAAAAATGCTATCTTTCTCTTGTCCCTCCAGATTTAACCTTAAYATGCAGCACAATTGATATATGTGAACATTAGGTTCTCTGGAGATATAAAACTAAACTTCAAATTACTCATCAACTTTAAACTTCAAATCTATATTTACTATATTTACTATATATTTTTTACTATATTTTATTTACTATCTATATTTACTTGGACTTAAGGAAACATTAGTAACTAAATATTAGTAAAGAAAGAATTGATTTCATTTCATTTCTGATGTCTAAAATCAAAGTAACCTATCTAAACTAGTCTTTTAGGGTTGCTTCAAAATTAATGTATGAACAATTTGCCAATATATGACATCTATCTGAAAAAGAGGTGAACCCACCCCCCAGCCAAGAGATTTTTGCCTCTTTGTGAAGATAACTAAGATGACTTAATGAAGTTATATATAAATAATCTAACACTTTTTTTTTTTAAGATTAATTCCACTGTAGATACACTAAACAATGAATTTCACTCTGAAAAATTGTACATATAATCAGTCACAATCAGGCAATATAATTAGCCTGTTTCCTCAAATTGACTCTCCACTTCCATGTAAGAGGTAATCTAACAAAAAAAGTGATTAAAAACTACAGGACAGAGGCTACCAGCAGAAACAGAGGAATGGTGGAAGATAACTTCGCTTCATAACATCAACAAAATGCTTTCTCCTTTTCTTTTCTTCAATATATGATTTCTTTTCATTTTGACCTCTCTTGATACTTAATTTCCATGATACATCACTTTTACAGATCTTTAAGGATTTCAGTTTTTCAACAGTCACAAAGTGCAATCATTCAAAAATAAGCAAAGATAGTTCATATGGAAAGTTATGAACAGCAGATGCTACTCCTAAATCTGCTGGATAGAATGCTTTCTCATAACATAACATGAAAGGGATTTTAAGCCACACTAAGAAACTTTATTTTTGACTGACATTGTAAGTAACTATGAGTTAAATCTATAAGTAAATTAAATGACTATTTTTTAAACATCCTATACCACCAGATTCGTTATCAGCAGTGGTAAAAGAAAGATCAAGAACAGCATTCTACAAAAACTGTATTAAAAGTCTGATATTGTAGTGTTTCTTCACATGAATGGCCCTATTGATTTCAGCAACTTTATATGCCTAAGAAATATGTGTACTGAAAGGTTCAGACCACGATAAGACTTCTACAAACAAATTTCCTAAAGAATTCTACTGAAATGAATGGGTAAGCTCTTGTAAGGAAAGCCAGTCTTATATAGAAAGTCTTCAAGAAATTGGGATAAAACAGTAGAGAACAGAGATAAGATCAGATTTATCAATGTGATGAAAGTGATTAAATCTAGTCCACCTATAAAATTTTCAATCTTAAATTTTTGCTCCATTTCATTTTAATCACTGAAGTGGACTTAACTGCTTATAGTCTACTAGATCTACTAGCACCTTCACTGATTTTTAGGGGATTTTAGGAAAAGAAAAAACTCATCAAGCTTAGAATAAAAAAAAAATGACTGACTTGGAAAAACTGTTCATTTCTTCCCCAGATTTGTTCACCTGTTCTCAAGTGATACTTGTGTAAGTTCCACTTGCCATAAATGTATTAATCTGCTCTGCTCAATTTTGCCTTCTGTTTTAGAAGAACAAATGCAAAACGTACTGTTATTTTAAATTAGCAAGGAAAGACTATATTATACAGATACATTGCATAAGCTCTTACGTTGCTGTGGTTATGTAGTTTCCACCATTTCTAGTTGCATTTTGACACTCGAGCAAGAAAAAGATGTGTGATACAATTCAAGCTGCATTGAGAACTCACCTGATCCTGCCCCGAGGGCGTTCAGATTGCTCTGACATAAAACTTGTGCTGCTGAGGCGTGAGGCACTGCTGGTTCGGGAAATGGCTGAGACATCGCTGACATCGCTGTCTGACGATTTGGCAGAGACGTTATCACAACTTCTGTACTGATCTGTTTGTATATTATACTAAAGATCAAGAAAGGAAAGGGTGAGGAGTCTTATCATGATATAATGCATATATTCAGAAAGCAAATGACCCAAGTATGACAAATCTAACTGCTTTTAAACTGCTTAAAAAAAAAAAAAAGAATTCATGAAATTCAGAGAAACATATTAATTTTTTTACATTTACAGAAGAAATGAAAAACAGTATTCATGGAATAAAAGAGATATCTGAAATAAACTACAGTACTATAAATAAGTTGCTGGTACTTCAGTATATTGTGATTATAATAATGAAAAATGAATGCATGCATATCTTCTCAGGCATGCACCTACTATCTAGCTGACAATACACTTTTCTTCCTTTTTTCTTTTTTAAATATTAAAAATATACTATGAAATACCTGTAGAGAGTCAGTTTAGAACATGAGAACTGCATATGGGTGTAGAGGAAATGTAATGCTATATGAGGTTGTCATTTAGGGTTGATTTCAATACTTAAGTTCTATCGAAAAAAAAAAAAAAAGAGTACATTTTCTACTTACAGATATCTCTTTATATCATGATACTAGAGACCTAGACAGTCAGAAAGCTATATCAGCCAAAATAGTGCTTGTTTTCAGACAGATAATTCAGGTAATTCCCTGATCAAGTTGGGTTTTTATGAGAACTAGTAGAAGACCAGCAGCAGGAGCAGGTGGTTGGGGTGGACATTACTACCCTTTTGCCTACAGTAGAATCATTGCTTGGTTAAAAATGATTACAACAGTGCACCCTCTATCACTTGCAACTTGCACGGTTGTATTACCTACATTATCAGCAAGAATACATATAAAAAGAGACTTCAACTCTAGTAATGTCACACTTACCTAAATCTTCAATCATACTCAGCTTCCCAAAAATAAAATGCACTATCATTAAGAGAAAGGAAACTATGGCTGAAAAGTGACTTAAAATAGTGATATATTTTTCCAGTGGATGTTATGTGAAAACTATTAACAAGTGTAAACATTAGTCAGTTTTTGACATGATGACTCTAGGGAGTCCATTTTCCAGATCTGTGCTCTGTAAAACTGCAAGTCATAAAAATTTATTTCTTAATTACACAAAGTTGTGACAGTTTATGAATAGGACCAGCTGAACTTAGCATAGGGTTGCAGGTTGACTCAGTCAGCAAATGTCATGATTTAACTTCAAAAGCCTTGTAAACATAAGCTAAAGTTCGTGCAAATGTATGTAGCAGAGCACCTGTCCTCAAGCTAAGTTTATCTTCCTTTGCCCAGGGCTTTTCAGCAGCTCCAACACAAGTCTCCACAAACACTCTTGGGAACTTGTTCCCAAGACCATCAAAAGAAAGACGAGAAAACTAATTGAAGTAAGGAAGGGGAGGAAATAAAGAGGATGCTATAGATTGACTTTAAATATGAGATTCCTTATGAAGAAAAAAAAAAATCAAAACTTTATGGAAAGTTTATCTTCTTGGCATATGCTTCAGTATCACTCACAGCTTCTGTATAGTCCAGATCCACACACCAACTTATGAATAAAACTCTGTGAGACTGATCTGAAGAGTGTGGAAACTCTTAGCAATAACATGCGAGAGGTTTGCATAGGCTGACTGAAGAAAAACTGCTGAGAGAAAAAACACTCTGGCTCTCTAAAGGTAGATTTTCAACCTGAAATACTAAGCGAAATTCAGCAACATGATTCCAGAACATCTTGGTGCTCAAATAAAATATCTAAGAAGTATTGATATGGAAACATATGCAGCAGAAATCTGATTTAACAATGACACAGAGGATTCAGGAATGCCAATATTTAAAAACAGTCTCAACTCCAGTAAAGATTTATTTGAAGATTCTATTTCCAAGTGACTTTGT
The DNA here is from genome assembly GCF_003342845.1 of Nothoprocta perdicaria. Taxonomy (NCBI): domain Eukaryota; kingdom Metazoa; phylum Chordata; class Aves; order Tinamiformes; family Tinamidae; genus Nothoprocta; species Nothoprocta perdicaria. Next base: position 1,846,029 of record NW_020456021.1, on the reverse strand, counting down.
GTGACTTATCTGAATATAAATTACCAGTGGGATCAAGGTGAAAGAATGCTGATATGTTTATCCTGTCCATCATTTGAAAATAGCTCATAGTGTCTTTTTAAATATTTTCATTGGTTGCCCTCTTCCAAACTGCTAAATGCCTCTCTCCAAAACTAAAATATGAAACACATCAATTCTTATTAGCTCTATTATTAACAATAAAACCTTTTCTTCTCTGGAGACATCACAATCTCCTTCTAAAGTGAATACTTAAAGAAATTCAAGCAAGAGCAACAGTTATAAAAATGTCTGACATTTATGGTTAAAGGTATATGTTCAGAAGCTTGAAAAACAAATAGTTTTATTGTTTTCCAGTCTATACTAGAGGGCTCCATTCCTGAGCCAGTATTTTTATTTTATACAAAATTCCTATGGAATCCTAGAGGACTCCTTAGAACTTTCCTAAAATGAGTCATTTAAAAATATGAAAAGGCTTTACAGATAAAATTATTCCAGTTTTCCATCAATTTAAACAGAACTTGATCCATCTGCAAAGGAAATCTTGACTGTATTTAAATGAGAAAACTCCTCTTGATTTCAATGAAACAGGAATGTATTTTATATACTTATTTAAGCTACAAATAGAAATGATCTTTCCAAAGTTTTAAAAATAAAGTTTTAAAAATACTCAAAACATAAAAATGGAGTCTCCTTGAAATACATGCCTTGTAATCCATGGTAGCAGAGCAAATGTACCACAAACGTCTTCATGCTTTATTTGCATTTATGTAGACAATTCCACTTCCCCATGATGACATATATTTACTTCTCTTCCTTACCAGAAAGTTTACATTCTCATTGTGGCCTTAATGAGTCTGTCTATGTCACATTGTTATGTGACAGTGTATCACCTGCACAACTTGAAACTTTGCCTCCTCTTCAGCAGAGGATGGATCTTGGTTTGAAAAAGCATACAGTAAATCTGGAACAATAACAGAAGATCGACATGGTCTCTGGGCAAAATGATGTAGAAGTTCTGAAGACTGACATAATCTGAGCTATTCACTCGATCAATGAGCAACCGTGATGAGAAGATTGTGTCAATGACTCTTCAGGAACTCAGTCTCATAAAACACCTCTTTAATATTAACTATGCAACTACTTGTTGCAATGCAGTCCTGAGCCCAGGTATTCCCTGTCTGAATTGGGTACCTACTCACTAAGCTATATAGCTGTCTTCCTACCTAGTCYAATACAATCTACAACAAAATGGAGATGCTGTATGTATCAGACTGGCTTAATAGATAGGTTTTAGGTGTTGATGGACAGAGTATTTTACAGTGAGTTAGGAGATAAGAACAAACTACTTTACTTCTGGCCTTGCCATTCCAAACAGAGTAAAACACGGAGACGCCCTTCCTACTGATATTAGCATAAAACTCTTGAGCTTTAATTATCCYTTTGTATCCTATCCTAGGACTCTAATTCCTGCAAAAGAGAGGAAGAGAGAGGGAGCAAGAGAGACCCTTCCACTTCAGAGAAATTGGGTTTAACATGGAAAGTGCTGATGCTGACAAATTATACCAACTGATATCGCACTTATGCTTTAGTTGTCCCTGTTATGGATTTTGTCCTTTTCACCACAGATGTTTCTACCCAATTCCTCATCCTCTATAGGAAGCACACAACTTTCACGAGTCTCTACCTCTTCTTCTCAGTCCAATCTGATAACCAGGCGACATCCTCAGTTAACATTCTCCTCCCTAAACTAAAGAGGAAGAAACTCCCTAAACTAAAGAGGAAGAAAAGACTCTTTCTGTATCTTTCTTTCTTACAGATTCTTACATGGAGGAGTACTGGCTACTTGGGAATTCTGAAGTCAGCTGAGGTAGCTACTCCTAGTGAACCTTTCTTAGCAGAAAATTCATATAAATAATTTGCACTACTGGTAATCAAATCTATTTTTTAAATGTCTTTGAAAGTTTATTTTATTTTCCTTACTGAAATTTCAAATAATTAATTGTYTGGGGGGAAAAACAGAGACAGAAGAGTAAATTACTGTTGCAATACACCCGAACCAAAAATTCAGAAGAAAACTGTTATAGTCTAAAAGACAGCTAATGCACATATCAAATATGTGTGTTAAAGTAATGTCTGAAGGTTTCCAGTTGGGATCAAAGATAATATGATTAGTGCCACTCATCTAGAATACTACTGCTCTTCASTATAACATCATATGTTTTAAAATTATGAATATATTTGTAACAGGTTTTTCCTATCTTGTTACTCTTAAATATAACCAAAAAAAAAAAAAAAACTTTGAATCTTCAAGATTAAGTGAATTTTCAGACCAATCACTTCTCTCTCAGTGTCTAAAGGAGTTAAAGCTTATGTAGCTTTTCCATTCCAAAGTGTACGATTTATCTTGAGGGTAGCTYCTAAGGTTCACAGCAACTTCGATACCAGTTACTGGAATTGGTATTGGAATTACTGGAAAATTACTATTTTTCACATGTGAGCAGCTAGCTTGAAAAGCACAAACTGTCTGCCATGTCTGTATTCTTCTGTATTACAAAGACRGACTTTTTCAACATAACTATCTCAAATATAAACACTTGAAATGCAGTTCTTCCATTCACTTTGCCACCTATGCAGTCTCTTGCTCTCCTCTACGTCAGCAGGAGAAAAAACAGGTGTGATGAACTCCAGACATGTTAAAAAAGCACAGACACAAACAAAAAGACTGTGCATCACTGATACTGTTACAGATCTTYATCTTCATTGACTAGTTAGAAATTTACTGATTATAAGGCATGCCTTAAAAGTAATTTAATAAACTACTATAATTATCTTACCTACTAATCAGTAGTTGTWTTTTTGTATTTCTCTCCCTACCTTCATGGAGGATACAAGGGTTCAGAGCTTTGAATGCGGAAGGAGGGTCCCCATGTTCGAATACAGAAAAAGCCTAGGAGACTTCTTCAGACTAAATAACCCCAGCTCCCTCAGCTGACCCTCATAAAGTCTGTTAATAGTGATATGAAGCAGTTACATCACTGAATATTGTAGAGTATATGTGCTAATTTGTTCTTATGTCTTTAACTTTATAATAGATAGACAAAAATAGATCTATTCACATAGATATAAAATTTATTATAGTTTGGATTATCCTACTCATTCTATATTGAATATTCTGTCCTATTCTAGGCAAAAAAAAAAAAAAAATAAAGGAAAACTGAAGAACTCCACTTGGAGTAAGGACTACAATATTAACATGCACAAAATACCTGAAGAGTTAGGATTTAAATAATTTTCAAGTAAGCATTTTGCTTACAACTATTTTATCATGAAAAGCAGCACAAATCAGCCAGAACGCCAGGTACCCATATGTGTTTTCCTCAGCACAGAGAATTTGCTTCCTTAATGCTGTGGTCATACATTTTTCTAAAAATCGGTATCAACAAAACTTCAACAGAATTCTTTCCATCTATTATGAGATGCTGAGATTTCAAGTTGGATTTAATTTCCATGTATGCTTAGAACCTAAAGGCAGTCCTAGAAAATTCTAGGCAGTAAAGGATAATGGAAATCATTATCATTGCATATAATGTTTTCTAACAACCAGTTCACCATATATCAGATCCACAATAGCCTTAGTTTTAAAAAGTCATTGAGAGGCAGAAATCATGCTTACAATAAATAGTAAAGAGAATAAGAATTAAAAATAAGATTCATAATGGAAAATAYAGAACTTCTGAATCAATGTGCAAACATGGCTAATCTAAACAAGAAATTTGGTTTTTAATCATGAACTGAAGTTGGTTTTTATTCATCCTGGCCAAAATCCATGTATCGCACATTGCCATTCTCACTAGCRAACTTTATCAAGATCATTCTTACTGTGTTTTTAAAATGTTAACTGGTTAGAAGGGCTGCACACACAGATCACAAAGTCACCGTTTTGTCCTGAATTGACAGAATGATTCACATGTGAAGGCTATAGGAAATCCCTAAAATAAGCAACTACAATTATACAAATTAGGCAGTTTTAATTATACAAATTCTGTTTTACATATTATATCACTGGAAATTTCTACCCCATTTTTTATTTTTATAGCACTGGCTGTTTGGCAACTGAGGGCCTAAAGCACTGTTACCATTATTMTTCTTCTCTCTGAGAACTGTTTTATTAAGGTCTGTGCTCACAGTGAAGTGGTTTCAAAACACAAACATCCTTACTAAAGTTCCCTTCACACTTAACTGTAATAAGATCTTGACCAAGCTTTTCAGATCTGTTAGATGTTAGCAGTTAAACAACAGATTCCCTATTTATCCATTCCTGAGTGACTCTCTGATTTTTCAAACTGGTTCAAACTAGTTCAAGCACATTTTGGTATGTATCACTTTAATTTGTTCCTACAGGAACATGTACCAATTCCGTAAAACATGGGGAACTTTTTAGTGTAGTATCAACTAAAGGGGCAAGAATAGCAAGTCAGATAGTGCTACAGCAGTGAGTGCCAGGAGTTTTCTGCTATTCTTCAGCTGTGCGAGCAGGACACTGTGTGGTGTTTTCTGTAAGGCAATGATTCCTCAAATGGAGGGTTCCTCTCTTGTAATACATAGAAATCAAAACATAAGTCTGGAATTCTTCTGTACACAGAGGACATGTTGCAAATAGGGCTCCTAAGTCATCAAAGGCAAAACTGACCAAAGCTGTAATATTCTCTCAACAACTGCTATTCTGAGCCCTTATTTTTAAGGCATGCTGTTAAATGTGTCTTTCTGTTTCTTACAGCACATTTTTACATTTATACTGCCATCCCATGGTTCCTTATTGTAAATACTGCAATCCTGGAATTGTCAATGGCAGTGAAAACCCAGGATAGCAGGAATGCTGCCAGTGGACAAGGGCTGCTCTTGTCTTTGCCCATTATTTATACTGTGTGCACAGTGCTGCATCTTTATGAAAGAAACGTGACATGTAACTAAACATCTTCCCTCACCAGCTCTGAAAGTGAACCCTCGCAGCTGGGCCTCACTTACCTTTTTGCTAAGGCTAAAACAAKTTTAGCAGCTACACAGAAGATGCAGCTCTAGTTCCTCACTTCTAAGAGGGGAATCAGATACAGGAGACATTTTCAACAACTTGTTCAGGGACCCATACAGTTATACAGTTATACAGTTTATAAAGTTATACAGTCGTGGAATACCATTTGAGCATTTTATAGAACAAACACTTCATATAACTTCATTCTTTATGAAACTTCATTAATGCAGTTTCACATATACATGTAATTACTAGAGGTAATCTTGATATTTTCATTAAAAAAGATGATCAAAACTCACAGTAATTAATATGTTTTTCCAGAAAGGAAATACTTTATCTGTGACAATATTTGTATGCAAAAATACTATATTAATATGAGAACAGTCCCATGAAACAAGATCTAACTCTGCCTAGGTCTCTGTGCATCAGGCAATAGTGAAGACCTGGAGAAGAATAAAAAAAGAGGGCCAGTACACAGCAATACTTCCATGGTCCTCTTTTTCAGCATCCAGGGATTTACAGGCCATGGAATTCTTAAGTGATCATGACCTGACTTTGTTTAACCACTGTTGGTCAATTTTGCCTCCCTGAGATGTTTTTTTTAAAATGTTCTGCATTTTGCAGATTCATTTTAGGTGACAACAAAAACTAAGGCTACTGCACTTCAGATGGGACTAAGAAGGATTTTGAAAAGCTATTACTCATAGATATTTCTGTCAGGTTTTATACACAGTATTCTCGAGGGTTATGTATTATTTTCAAGAATCATTTTTAATCCTTCAATTTTCAAAAAAAAAAAAAAAAWMATCATACTACTAACTTTACCTTGGTATATTGCTCACGCTCATGCTCTTGACTAGAACCAGACCCTGATGTCTGATTATAACGGTGCACTTTCATTTTCATCTGTCTCGTGCGCTCCTCCACTACTAAGCTTGCTGCAAAAACACATAATGAAAAACAATTAAAAAGAGCAAAAAACTTTTGAAAAACAAATGGTTTAGTGCCACTTTTAACTTATTTCCATCTCAACAAAACAAAGAAATGTACGAACATATAGTACGAGCAGGGTGTAAACACAGAACGCAGGAGCACTAATGTCAAGGATCAACCACTTCCATTGCCAACAGTCTTTACCTGAAAATGGACAGACATCCCAATTTTCTATACATAATCAAGCTGGTGCAATAGATATAAAAAGAGCAAAAGAATTTAGGAGATAGGCGGAATTATAAACCTGTTAAGCCCTCCGGATACAGGGGATATAAATCCATGGTCATCTAACCATGCATTTGCTTAACTGTACAAAGCATCACAGCAGCGTTATAAGGGTTAATACATCAAACATGCACAAAAATTTTCTTTTGAAATAATTAGCCCCTACTTCTATCTTAAGACATGACTGCTTACCAAAGCTATAAACTATTTTAAAGAGGAATAACTTGTCCATTTAAATAGAGAGTAAAAAATACAATAAATTGAAGAAACTTTCTAATAACTTTGTTTACAAAAGAAGTCCTTTAAAAACACTCTTTTTCGATCTATAATATTCACTCCTATTTCAAAGAATTTTTATGTTCTCATATTTTCATTTTCTCTACTAGAATATTTGCTTTAAAATATCTAATCCTAAACCCTCAAGAAGCTGTAGTGCTATAAGGCACATCTTAACTTTGAACAAATTATAACAATTATTATGACAATTAATGCTACCTGTGTTTGCTACAAGAAGATGATGTTAAATAGAGGAAAGATGTGTATAAAAACTCCTGTCCATTTGCGAAAGCATTTCCTCATTTATTCTTTTACTCTTCRATATTTTTTTGGTTCTTTTATGAAAAGCTTTTTTAAAATAAGTTAACCTTTGTGATTAGCTCAGGGATATTCTACCATTCTTAAACTTGGTAGCCCTATAAACACAAAGCAACACTCATAAAATCCAAACTTTTAAAACTGACACTCTGTAGCATTTCTAGAAGTTGACCCAAATATACATCACTGAGTAACTATCCTAAATTACAGGAACACTCATTTATTCATATTTATTCATCAGTTTTCACATATTATAACAAACCAAAAGACATAATCTTTTTTTTTTTTTTTTTTTTTTTTTTTTTGTGTGTGTGTGTGTGGTTACCAATTCAAAACTGATATTTATGTAGAAAACCTTTGAAAAAAAATGTTCTTCTGCTTTTGGGTCAACCATAGATTTATGAGATTTATGAGACTCTCTCTAAAAAGATTAATTTTAAAAGACCTTAATTTTGTAAATTTTATTTTTGTAAACAATCTAGTTTGTAAATGGCTTTATAAACCCCCTCGTCCCCAAATCAGTGACAAGTGAAAGACACTACTAAAACAAAACAAAACAACCAAGCAAAAAAAATGTAATCAATTTGCATTCAAATATACCCAGAAAATTTCAAGTACCTGAAAAATAAATAGTCTGTCATGTGTGTATAGATCTGCACTGGGGATTAAGAGATACCCAAATTATCATATATTATGCTAGTTAACTGCAGGATTCTTTATTTACTTTTGTTTGTACTTCAGAAGTAYATAGATACACAAAGAAAGCCATACACAGAGTCGTAGATTTTAAACTCTGTGATATTGCCCTGTAGAGTGTTCATGAAAATCACAGAATGTCTGTGCACTGGTTGGGTATGAAAAAATATATGAAGACATCACTTTGAAAAATATGTTGTTTTCATGTCCTACTTACACATTTCTTATTTAAAACAGGAAAATTAAATATAGCAAATTACATTAAAGCTCTGCTACACATACAAATTTAAGGCAAGAAATAAAGTTATCATAGTAATCTTCAGTCTCCCACACTGCAGAGGTGACTCTACATATGCAGAATGTCATACTGGGCCCAGCGAGTACTCCAGAGGACCAATTATGTTGGTAAATGTGTACCTTAATTGCAATGAGTCCAGTTCCACCATCAGATATGCAGGCACAGCTCCAATTACTTCAATGGAAGTTGCATGGAGGTATCTGAAGGCAAAATTGATCACTTTAGGTGAAATTTTTAAAGATGGCCTCTTATTTTATGGACAGATATGAAAGGATTAAGATAGGTCAATTAGTGACTGAAGTCAAAAATTTAGATATCTTAATCCTATCATACTTGCATGGAATAGACGGAGAACGTAATGTAAGAGGGAATATTGAGACCCCTTTAAAAATTTGGCCCTGTGCACGTGTACTGTGCACAGATAGTTACTCTAAAAAATAACCCTTTCATTGTGTGACTTTTAGGTGTTATGCTCTAGAAATTGTACATCACACTAAATAATTTGTATGAAATAATGTTACTCTATTACTTATGATACTTGACAAAGAATATTCCATTATATAATAGAAGACATTATCTCAGTGATTATGCAAAATAACTGTTGTAGTCAAGGCTGGGTAAATATTCAACTTTAACTCAGTACTCTCTGATGTGTTTTAATTCTTAACCTTAACAGAATTTAAAAATCTGTATTTTAATTCTTAACCTGAAACCCACAGTTTTGTCCTGTTTCATTTTAATATATATCACTATATAAAGCAACTTGAGAATAACTAATGAAGACTGTGAAGAAAACTCCAAATTTCCTAATGGAGAAATCTGGTTTTATGCAAGGAATAAAGTGTATTTAGCTCATTAATCGGCTCTTAATATATTTTCAAAAAAGCAAATGTCTGATACTGTTTCTACTCCCAGAAAATACAACTGTGTTCTTTTTTACTTTGCTTACCATGCATATCTGAGCACCTGCTATATCTAATTGAATTCTGTGGTGGAAAGTTYGGCCAACTCAAAAGGCAGCCTGGGCTACACTTTACATGTTTATCACAAGAAGCAGAAACAATCTGAGACAGGAACAAAAGCACATTGCCAGAAGCTCTAACAACCATAGCCAACATCATCATGCAATCACATTGCTTTCTTGGAACACAGATAAGTACCACAGGTAATGCAAATTTGACATAAAAATACTTCAAGACCTTTAACTGACTCTGAGAAATATTAGGGTCTGATTTCCCCTAGGCTATGAGTATTGACAGAGTGTTTTTCCTGGAGCTCTTGAGAGGCAGGATCATGCAGTAATTTACATACTGAGGCACTGGAATCCCAAGACCTCTAAACTCTACACTGTCCCTAAAACTAAATTAGTGGTACAGCTATCATCAGGATCAGTTAAGCCAACACGTCACCGCTGTGTCAAAAACAAACCCTRATCTCTTTAGTAGCTGCTGATTCAGATATGAGGTGAATTAAGAGCACAACTAATTTGAAGAGTACTTGGACTCTTAAATAAGCACGTAAATAAGAGCAGCAAGTTTAGCACCAAAGGTTTTACTACAAGGCGCTTACAGTTTCTTCTTACCTAAACTACATGAGAGTTGTGTAACAACGATGTACACATACAATCAAGCCATGCAGGAGAGAAAAGACAGACATAAAAATGGAATAAAAATGTCAAATTCCATCAATATGTTTATAAACCGATCTGATTCCTTGTATTCCCAAACTACAAAGAATTAACTTTCCAACATAGTTCCTGCACAGTCTTTTATCCGGCAAACAAATCTCCCTTAGCTATTACTTAATTATTCATCTCACTGCTAAGTCATCTTTAGGTTTTACAGTTCTCTACCTTTTTTAATTGATAGCCTATAAAATACATTATTTCTTTTGATTGCACATCATATATGCAAAATATGCATATCCATAATAAGTTACAAAGAGGAAGCAGGGAAGAAACTAAAGGAAATGGCTAGGGCTGTCTCATTTGCAGCCTACAACCTACTTTCAGAGAAAATCAGGCGAGGCCAATAGCTCCTTTTTCTTRAAGGAGATGGATATTTCTTAATTTTTCTAAAAGACTATCTTTTTACTAAAATTTATACATTGGCTAGTTGAAACTAGAAATGAAACTGAAGTAATTTTGACTTTTTATGTAAAAAMAATACAGCTGCCTTTATAGCTCTAGTTTTTCGTTCCCAAACTTACATGTTTAGATATTCATCTCTTTCACATCAAAACAGTTAAAGACTGTCTACATTCTGTGGACTTAAGAAAACTATGGATCTTGACAATAGATAACATTTAAAAAGAACTCAAACATTTGAAAGAAAGGCTTAAAATTATTTTAGCATTAACATTGCTCTTAACATTGCAGTGTGACCATCTTGATTCTTGACCACCCCCAAATTCCAAGCCAAACAATCATCCACTAAACACCTGAACATACTATACATGTACCACCAGGGAAATGTCACTATATCTGAAGTGGTGACTTGCTGCTACCTAGCAAAYAAAAAATCAAGATATTAGAAGAAAAATTTTAGCAAAGTATATCAAAATAAACCTTTATACTTAAGAAATATAAATCTTTAAATGCCATACAGAGGAAAAAAATAAGGAGTTTCAGGACATTAGCAAACTCTTGGAAACTGGAAGATACTCAGTTTATCTACATAAGGTCAAGAGATTCAGATGCTTTAGTAAGACCATGATTTCAAGCTTAGAGTTGATGAAAATGATTCAGAGAGAAGTCATGAGAATTACATGAGGTTAGAAAACAGAAATCAGCTAAAGAAAAATTAGACAAGTAATATGATCTATGTTTGAAAAGTCAGGTAGTTATTAAGCACTAAATCAACTTTCCATAAATTTTCAGWCATTATATTAAGTGGAAATAACTTTCTAGAAGGGCAGTATTGCTCAAACACAAGTAGGAACTTAATGCCACAACTACAAGTGACACTTTGCTCTGCTTCATTTATTGAAGCAGATAATCAGAGTCATGTTTGCTAGTCTGTCGAAAAACCTATGAATGTTCTAGTATTGGTTATAGCATTTCCTGTAAATATCAGCAACAAACACAGATTTTGCTTTTGAGTACATTTCTGCACCAGGTGGCAAAACAGAAAGGAAGTATGGGCAAAAAATCCAATTTGGAAATCCTCCAAGTCTTAGTTGCACTATTATCTTCTGGAATAAGCTTGGTAAAAAGAAGAAATTGGCATCAAGATTTCAGATGGCTGTAATGCTTAGTGGTAGATATCACATGTTCTTTATGATGCAAACATTAACTGAGAAAGTCTGAAAGTCAAAAATGACAGAAAGATTTCCATACACATGGAAGCCATTGAAAAGTAAATCGAAATGAAATTTTATCTCATAAAAGCTATTTCACAATAACAATGTATCAGGGCACTCCTGTACTGCCCYGGGTATTTTTATGATGGCTTAATTCACTGCCTAAGAGCAGTGCTAACTCCCACTGTGCCTTTAAAGGCCAATGCATAAACAATAAAATGGATTTCATTTGATCTTCCAAGGTACACTGGGAAGTTCAGGACTTCCACAGATGCTATACTAAATATGGGATTAATGGTAACAATTAGTGGAACCTACTGCCATACAGGCTACAGATCTGTCAGTTAGCAATGGAGACCACATCTCTGCTCTTGTGCACTTTTTCCTCCTGATTTATACACAGTCAAGGAAACAGCAAGTTCTGGAAGCTTCTCCTTATCCCAGAAGCTGGTACACAGAGATCTGACCATGCTTCACCCTTAGTGTTCGTACTAAGAAGAAAAGGTGAACCAATGACAAAGAGCTATGGTGAGACCTTGAAGCATGTTCAGCTGGCCTTTTGCAAAGGCCAGGACCTCGATCTCTCTCTGTTGTTTAGGTGTTCTTCAGATTGAAATCAGAAAAAAAAAGAAGTGATTTTTTTCACAAAAAAAAAAAGTGACGAGAAAGCAGAACAGCAGGGAAAGTTGGATGGGAGAATTATCCCTTGGAGTGGGGAAGGGAAGTGAGAGGGATCAGGAGTGTTCATGGAAGAGCTGGCTGTATAACAGAGAGGAGAGAACTGAGGATGGTAYTGAACCCCAACAACATGGGGTTCATACTTCTTTGCAGCCTTCAGGCAGAATTTGGCAATGTGCCCACACAAAGCATTGTGCTTTCATGACTTAAAAATTCACAACAAACTCAAATGCAAAATGTAAAAAACATCCTAAAATTTGAAATCATGAGCAGATAAATGTTGAAAAATCCATCTCTTACTAACACGCAGATATTGTATATGATATGTTGTCATGCTCTGAAGCAGGTCCTGCATCCTGGATCCCTGGACCTCACTAGGATGTGTTGTGGCTCCTTTTACGATTGGTCCCAAGGGTTATTTCCATGGGAGCTGACATGACTCTTAGTCTCTTCCCAAAAGAGAAATGTGGTATCACCAAAACACAGATTCAAGYTGTCAAGCTGTGAAATGAGTTTGAGTCCTCCAGTATACACAGAAGCCTATCGGTGACTTWTGAGTTTAGCAACTTACTCTTGAAGGAAGATATGCTAATATAAAAAAAAAAATGAACTGGCTGTTGCAGCACTCAGTTTGCATTTTTTCCTCCAGCAGTTCCAAAGAAAAATGAAAAAGTTTCTATTTAAAAGAAAACCACAAGAAAAATATATACTTTTTAGAATTTGAAAAGAAATAATTTCCTGACTTGGTCAGCAATCCAAGCACTTTAACAAATTGAAGATCTTACAGTGACCCGTTCCTACTGATTAAGTGGAACAGACGCTTGTCTTGTGTATTTGTCTGGTTGCAATATTCGTCACTTCTGTAGCATATGCTCTCCTTCACAGTTATTTCTCTTTTCTTGTCATTCACTGATCTCTACACCTTCCATCTCCCATTCATTTATTGTCATTTATTGTCATTCTTTTTATCTCTTAATCTTCTCTACCTAAAGTCAGAGGTGACAGTGGGTTACTAGTATCAATCAGTTAAGCTTCAAGTTATTCCCAGTGCCCATAACTGCCACTGCTCCACGTTCTCCTGCCTCCAGTAGCATTCAGCACTATCCTGCCTGGAAAAACCCTTGAGCTAAAGGAATCTATATCTGAAAAGAYCCCATTGTCTTCCATCAACTTCCAGAACCTGGCTAGGTCCCTGAGAATACAGTGGAAACAACTTCTTAGACAAACATACAGTTAGGAAGGCATGTTCCATATTTCTGCCTGAAGTGAATTGTTTTTAACAAAGAAACAGTGGCTGCTAAGTGACGTCTCGGAAGTTGAAAGAAACTTAAAAAATAAACTAGAATGACTGATCTGTTTGAGAGGAATATAAAGACAGAATAAAAGCAAAAATGATGGACTCGAATATTTTCTAAAATCAGCCATTCTTAGTGCCATTAATACTATAAAATAACCTGTAACAGTGGATATCTGATTTCAATACTATCGCTTTTTTGTCTATTTTTTTTCAGATCACGATGAAAACATTCTTCAGCATTGACATGGACATTGGTGTTCTTACTAAAASAGCCACCGCATTTTATCTAAGAAACTATGAATGGATCAGGGCGATTCATCCTTTCACAAAGTGCAGAAACTGAAACAGATATTCTGATTCAAATCCATTAAACGAAATAGTTTTGGTCCACCAAAGCCTAGATTTACAACAAAATTTCCTCAGATCTTAAGGATTCAGTACGGAAAATCAGTAAAAGGCTGTCTGTGCTATTAGTGTTTATGAGGTCCAGTATTTTTCTAATAGTTAACTTTAAATAGGGTTATCATTCTTTCCCTCTCCAAGTTTCATCTTRATTTTGAGACAGCTCTTAGATACAGAAATAAACAAAAACAGGACTTATCTGCAATACTGTCTGGATAAGGACAGATTGCACTATTCAGTGTCTGGAACAGACTTAAAGATGCAGCTTAAGACTCACTGATTGCTAGATATGACACAGATCATGGAGAATTCATAGGAGGCAAAACTACACCTGCAAGAATTTTATGTCTGATTGCAGATACCTGCCTTAGCTCATGCTTAGCATTCTGAAGAGTTTAAGGGCTTCTCATGAATTTTCATAATAAAGCACAGGTCATGCTGAACTAACTTATCTTCATAATGTTGCTGTGGGAAATGGATAGTGTCTGGTCAGCATCACTTTCAACTATTCCTGACCTCAGACCTATGAAACATCCTTCTCAGATGCCTGCAGTCATGGCTGCATCATTACCATTATATCAGAAGCAGGCAGGCAGACCTTAACAGCAGCTTAGGTAAACTCTTCRTCTTTGAATAAACTTTAACCCAAACTAGCAGGTTCTGAGCTATGTAAAACATCATGACTACTCCTGTTAAATCCAAAACACACTATTTCCACAGGAAAATCAGACATCACAAGAGAAAACCCTTTCAGATTCTGAAGGAGATATTAGATAGCATATAGAAATTTAAGAACAAACCATATCACTGGGTAAACACTGTTAACTAAATATAACATACTGACATGGAATATATTGAGGGAAAAGCCAGTATTAACAGTTGCCAAACATTTTTAAAAAATCATGTAAATATTTACCTTTCGTGGAAGAGTTAAATTTCTCTTGTTCTTCAATGAATTAAATGCACGGAATGATGGAAACAGAAAAAGAAATCAGCAAATTTAAAGTTAGATAAAGAAATGTGTTATAAGTGACAATGGCATGTACAGTAGGCATATTACAGCATATGTAAAAGTAATGTAGAAAATGAAAATGATAAACCATGACAAATAATAAAGCCTATGACTTCCTCTTTAAAATTAACAGCAACAATGAAGTCACTAAGATCCAGATTGTGGATTCTTTAAGCATTCCGCTATTTAGCAGTATCGTCAAACCCAACTTTACGAATGATATCATACAATCACTTTAGGTATCTAATTTCTGAATCATACATGTTTTTAAGCCTTTTTTGATATGAATGAATTTTACATATTTACTTCCTATTAATTGCTACTCAAATTTCTTGACTATTGAAAATGAGACTTTAAGAAAAATAATACGAGACATGGATTAAATTGCAAGAGTCAACAGCGCTCAGAGAAAACGCTCTTCATAGAAGCACAGAATCAGAGAATCCTTAAGGTTGGAAGGGACCTCTAGAGATCACCTAGTCCAAACCCCCTGCTCCAGCAGGGACACCCAGAGCACAGAGCACAGGGTGGCATCCTGGCGGGTTTGGGAGATCTCCAGAGAAGGAGACTCTCCAACTTCTCTTGGCAACCAGTTCCTGTGCTCTGTCACTCTCACTGTCAATATTTTTTTCCTTAAGTTCCTGTGGAACTTTTGGTGTTTCAGTTTGTGGACATTTCCCCTTTCTTATCACTGGCCACCACTGAAAAGACTTCAATGCAAGTAAAGATTCCACAAGCTGCCTCAGAATATGTAGTGTCACCTAATAATTTCCAAATAAAACCAGAAATATGAAGACAAAAAATCTAAAATTGAAATGACATTCTTTTCCTTTGACACCTCAAATTTTATACTGATTGATTTGAAAAGAAGATTTTAAATCACAGAGTCTGATCTTTTCCAATTACTCAAGCAAAACTCTTACTGGCTGCAATGAGACTTCAATGATCAAAAACATATACATAAACTGTTTTTCTCTAACTAYTTATAATTTATTTTCTTAAGATGAATAATGATGAAAAGATATTTGCAGCTCAAATGTATTATTTAACAGCATGCTGTTTTCTTCACATGAAATTCTGATTCTTGTTTGTTAAAAGGAAACTGAACATCAAGACATTTCATTCCTCTGTGTTGTGAGTATCTATCTTTAGGGATTTGTATATATATTTAGATGAATTTACACACATGAATTTTATAAAAGTAATCACCATTAAGTTTGGAGCAGAGTCTTCAAAGGGGGGCTTTTCCTCATGAAATAACAACGCACACTCATACATACACACACACACACATACACATGCACACTATTCCACTTGGATACAAGATATGTACAAGTCTTATGCAGATTTTTTCTAATACAGGTTAAAATACTGCAGCACTGAATGCAGSAATAATTCTCTCTTTCTCTGGTCATATTTCCAGTTTTTTAAAGGCCACTGCATACGACTTATTGCTTTGTATAGAAAAACACTAGTTCAAGATGTTTACAGATGCCCTTTAGATGCAAATAGGATGCTGATTATCACAATCCTTACTGTCATTATAGCACTTCTGAAACATGAAACCAAATTCTTGAGCCTATGAAATACAACTGTCCTGTAGAGTCAAACAAAAGCAGACACAAGAAGAATGACATTTGTCCTGAATTTGCTCTGAAAGATCATTTCTAGAAAACCAACAACCATCACACATTTATCTTGCTGATTCATAAATGTCAGTAGTACATAGTATAGCTTTTCTTATTCACTTTTTAATTTCTGTCCTAATATTATCTACAGCAACAAGCAGTGTAGAAAAATCCTCTAGATCTTCAATCTGTATTCATTTGCTTTATCTTGTAAGATGATTAACTACCATGTAAAAAGTGCATAGGCCCACCCTATAATCCTATTCAAGCAAGAATTCCTGTGAATCTTCATAGTTGCTATGACAAAGAATGAACTGAGTAAAGATAGCAGAAATGAGTTTTATGCAAAAGCACCATTAAAAAAAAAACATGCAGCTACACAACAAAGTTGTTAGATAAATGGCACAAAAAATAAAGTTACAGCAGAATCCCCACTCCTCTTATGATTTGCAAAGTTCCATTCAAGCATTACCCAGGTAATAAACACCAATGAAAATCTCTTACAATTTGGCACAAGATGATATATTGAGAACATGGTATTGTCCTTACCATGGCTTAGAATTTTACTGCTTTAGCCATTGAGTGGAAATACTTTTATTAAGTTCTTTTATAAGATTGTCAGGAAAAGAGAAAGAAAGAAAGAAAGAAAGAAAGAAAGAAAGAA
>NW_020456021.1:1757830-1828938 GCF_003342845.1 Nothoprocta perdicaria | reverse complement strand
TGCCATACCCAGACTAATTTTTCATAATCAATTTTTCATAACCTTGTCCTGATAAAAGATTTCTTTGCATCTCAGAGCTTAGGAAGTACTGCTTATGCTGTTGCACTGGAAACAGCTACAGTCATGTATTGAGCTTGCTACAAACATCATCTAAATTTTTTACAACTCTTCCAAGTGAAAGTACATAGCATTTATTTTTCCTTGCATAGTAGCCTCGGCAACTATTTCCTTTAGAATACAGTCTACAAGAACTTTTACAGATACTGTTTCTCATGATAAAATTACGAATAGTCTCTTGACCCTTTGTTAACTCTCACTTTGGCATAACGTAAATTTCAATGTATAATAAAACTACATGAATAGATTATTCTATGTCTCCTGAATATGAAAATACCAAAGGACAATAACAAAACAGTCTTGATTTAAAGAGATTCAGTCTGTTTACAACAATTACTATGATCTGTAAAACAGATTTAGATTCACAGATGTATATATTGATATATGTATATAAGATACATATCTTTCTCCTGACACAGGAGTAGAGTGCAAAACCTTAACAACTATTTCAATATCAAGATGATAGCTTACAGTATATTACACAGAATTCCCTTGAAGCACAGGATGTCCCTTGACATCCCTCTACTGTATGTAGAGAAGGAAATCTCTTGGATTGCATTTGCAGTAATACAGCCATATTGAAATAGGGAGTATAATGCATAACAGTGAAATAAAGGATATATAGCATATTCTTTGTGTATTTTATACACATCACAAGCATATCAATCATAAATGTAAATACATATTCAACAAAACAGTATTAATTCAGGGATTTTCAAGGAATCAACAACTTTGTAAACTTAAAATAGCTTTTTAATTTCTTTTATTCTTTTGCCCTTCTGTGTAACTGTGTAACAATCCACCTCTACTCATTTTCATGGAATTTTATTCACAGCATAATAGTTAGTTACCAAAAACAAGAGAAAGATGATAGATGAATAACACCCMCCCYCCCCCCCCCCMAAAAAAAAAAAGCTGAATTAAATTAAAAGCTATTCATCCTTATATATTCTACCCAATTCTGGAATTGCAAAAGAAATACAAAATAAGCATGCTATTTCATTTCTAAACTTCTAATATACTAATATGTGAAAATAGAAGCTATAAATGTAGCTTTTTAGTAGTTCATAACCCAGACAGTACTTCATTCATTAGGAAACAAAACCAGAACACTCAAATATAAAGCTGAAACTAAGACCCACTTGTATTAGTATAATAATCATTCACAATAAATATTAAACAAGAAAATGTCTTTAAGATTAGTAGTGTAGTATGCCATCACTGCTCAAAGCCATAAAGTTAATGTAAGCTGATTTTATGTTAGTATAAACCATTATGCATCATATAAAAAAGTTTTTATAATCCTTTATGAAAAGGTCATGGCTGGGAACATTATGTAAAAGGTCAGAAGCAGAAGCACTACAACATATTAACATTAGGAGCATTCCTTTCATTTCCATGTTGAAGAAAACCTTGTAGTTTACAGCAATCTAAATTGTTGCTAGTAGTCAATGAGAAAACAGGCTTTTGAAGACAGAGAAAACCCTAAGTGTACACATATTACCCACTGTGATATTAAAGCTAACTTTACAGCCATTTCATTTTACCATAATAGCTCATATTCTGTGTGGAGTTTGTTGCTAGAAAAACCAAGAGCAATATTCATGCTTATTTGATATTTGTATGCAAAAAACATCTTCCACAACCACTAGGCTTACATTGTACTTTCCAAAAACGAAAACTTCTCTTTCCAGTTTACTAGTTTATTTTTGCGAATGCAATGGCAGATAACCTGTGCTTTCACATTTCTCATGCTGATTGTTTTCATTCTTTACTCACTGGACCAATATCTCATTCCAGAGGGAAAAAATACATATTTGTTATTTACATTAGCAATGCACAATAATTAATATAAATCACAAAATAAGAAACGAATAATACTCCTTTGTTGTCAAAATTTTGTCTCTTGAGTTCTTTAACTGAACACAAACTAAATGTCTTCCTGGAAAAATGTGGATGGAAAGTATAATGATTCTAATAGAAAATTTTAAGTGGACAGGCAGAAACGTATTAAGCCACTTGTCAAACTCTGCTGGACTTTCCAGACTAGAAATAAGCTTTCATTCTCTTCTATTGCTTTGTGGTAGAAATAGAGCATTGAATATGTAATTACAAAAGCAGACTTCAAGCAAAGCAAAGAAAGGTAAGAAATCAAAGAGTGTGAGCTATGATAAGCTCATTATTTGATACCTTGCTCTATACTGCCACTTCTTACTGGAACTTGCGGTAGCTGTCTTCCCCTGCGACTGCTGAAGGACGTGTCTGCAGGAGGAGACTGTGTGGGACTTCCTTGTTGATGTATTCTGTAGATGAAATGAAAATAAAAATAAAATAACCCAAACRAAGAGAATTCATATATTCTGGGTTCTAAACACGCGTTCAATTGCATATGCAGAAGATGAGTTTGAAACAGTCTGGTGTATGCCATATGCACATACTCAAATCTGGATACCTAGTGAATTTATATGGCTTTAGTTTCTCTAACTACCATCAACTGAGCAGAAATATATAYATWTTTTTTTCCCTTTGAGAACGTACTAGCCAAAACCCACTGAACTGTTGAACTGTAAGCAGTTTTCTGAGTCACCTGTGATTATAAGCCACAATTTTAAGAGTATGATCTGCTGCACTGGTATAAGGACTGTACAAAATGCCATCTTCATGATTTATGAACATTTGTATTCCCTTTGTGCTGATGCAATAATTGCAAGAGGCTATAGAGAACTGGAATGCAAGCAATAAATATAAAAATCCCGTTAACTATGGGTGAATTCTAGCGAGCATTATTTCAGAGCCCCTTGACTACTTGTTTCTTACAGATGTACCGAGTATCTGAGTTTAACACACATCTTTGGACCGCTCCTAAACTGGTAATGCAGTGCACCTCTATACTAGGTGAACTAGTATAGAGGGAAGAATTAGGGCAACAACTAGGGAAAGGGAAAGGCAAGACGGGAGGCTGATGGCTCAAGGGAGAGCTTACCTTTAACCTTCCTGTACTGTAAGTCACACACATCCTAGCAGACAGGCACTGCTTGTCTACTACACTAGAGCCGCACGTGGGGAGTTTGCCAACCATTTGCAATTTCAAGGCAAACATTTGCCTGCGTTCAAAATACTCTTAGCGTTCATAATATGTAGAACAACCGACTTCCTCTTAGCCTGTGGGGTGAGAGTTAGCTGTGCAAACGGCAGGTCATTTCCTGCACGCTACTGAAGCGAAATGCTTTGGAAATTTTCATATGGATGCAAAACAAAACACAGCAATGGAAGGACAAAACACAGCCAGTTTTTTACTCTGCACTGCGTAACTACTCAAATTCAATAGTAAAAAGTACTGTCTGGATGGTGAAGCTGGGCGGAATATAGGATATGGGAGAAGTGTAAATACCATGAGGAGAGGATAATCTACAGTGCCAGAATGAGTGAACGCGCCATGTATGCTCAGGAAAGTACAACACCACACCGACACCTGGGAGGCAGGACACAAAGCTGGGCTGTACATGTAATAGCAACCTTGTCTGAAGCGGAGAAGCCGGCGCCGACCCTCCGGGCGCTAGGTGATGGACAGAGCATAAAGGTCTGATACTAGAGTGCTCACTCGACCTCGAGCGAGCGTGATGCCTTCCCCTAATGACTGGCTGTTCAGTCGTTCGTGGGGCTGGAAGTCCCCTTCTAGAGAGACCTGGTGGCAGACCCCTAAAACATCAGGGCCAAAAAGAAACCGTTCAGTTGTTAGCTCCAGGTACACTTCCCCACGCCCCCCTCCACCAAAGAACGAACCACCGATCCCAGGTGCAGGACCACTGCTGGCATTCCAGACCAAGGTCATTAATTCAGACCACAATTCATCTTTCCAAACTGCAAACTGCAGAGCTCCACAACATGCACACGACGCTAGCTGCAAAGCTGATATTCTGCACTGAGTAGCACAGTTAGCCAAGAACTCCAGCTGCATCCTCAACACAGCAAACACAGGCTAACACACATCACAGAAAAGTACTACCACAGAGCAGGCTATGAACACCTGGTTTTAACACAAAACATTTCTTGTTTTTGAGGCACATGTTTTATTTTTATTAAAAATGCTATTGTAATGTATTAATGTATAATGTATAAATGTCCTATTACTGTSCTAAACAAGGACAGTAATAAGCACATATGTAATTCCCTTGTTCTCTTTAGGAACTTGAAATTTTCTGTATTCAGTATCCTGCAGTATTCTGCTGTAATCCCCAGAAAATAGAAGGATYCTGAAGGACCACTAATGAAAACATCATAAACATATGCAATAAAATGACAAATTTTCTTAGGAAAATAAAGCACAATTACTAGTAGTTTAATAATTGCATATATTGTATGTGTAAACTAAYCTGACACATTACAGATTTAGAGAAAGAGAAGGTAAACCTAGCAATCAGTGTTAGAGCTTTTGTTGCCTCTAGGTGTATGCTACCATTGGTGCTTTTTACAACMTATCAAAAAGCTTTTCCACATATTTTTAATAATTGAAAACTTCCTCAGCTCTTTGAAAGTTAATTCTCTACTTCAGAGAACTGAAATAACAGGAATCTGAAATAGCTGTTCTCTCTTTCATGCTCAGTCATACAGTTCATTCAGTTAAGATGTCCTCACAGCAACTGTCTTCTCACCTTGTCCTCAAGAAAGTGGAAGCTACAAGCAAGACTGTTTCAGTAATTTTATTAATTCTAGATGGGAGCCTCATTTCTTTAGATAAAGACCAAGTCAGTGCCAAATTTGAAAACATCATCTGAGAGGGTGGCAAGCATGATACAAGATGCCTCCCATCTTGAACTTTGTCCTTTGGTGGTATTCTGAACAGGAAACCATACTAATCATAAGCACACCCACAGTGTTTTTATGACACTGTTAAAGGACTGCAACAAATTGCTTGGATGCTCTAATTGCCTACTTTCACACTCTGGATTTCTTCTAAGCTTAATATTAATTCCACGCCTTCCCTGGGGACCTTCCCTGTAATATTCTTGTAGAGACAGATTCACCTGGTGGCAAGAGAAACCAAGATAAGGAAGATGAACTGAGTTCTGAAAATGCCAATTTCTCTATGTTGGCCTAAAGGGAATCACCACTATTACACATAACTTGCTTTGAAACATCTAATACAAGGCAACACAGACCTCACTTTATTTTCACAATAGAAATATACTCAAAATTAACATGGTTGTCATGTGCCCAGTTCTAATCTGTTTCATGTTAGAGGCTTACTAATCTTGGAATTTATTTAAGAATCCAGTGAAACATTATGAGAACTTGTGCATCAATTACAGAACAGGCACCTGACCTGACACTCAAAAACTTACTGCTGTTCCTTCAGTAACACCCTCTTTACAGACCTTCTTCCTTCCACTAGACAAAACAGGATCTGCCTAAATAAAATGAAGGTAAGCCAGACTCAGCTGGGGTTTTAGATAAAGAGCAAAAATGCCTGGGATGAAAATGAAGGATAGAGTTAAAAAGGAAATTGGGAAAAAGAAAAAAGAAATGAAAAGAAAATTGCAATTAAAAATAAAAGATTTACTGTGTTAGAAGAAAAATCAGTTGCTGAAAGGTTGAATCCTGCAAATAGCTGGTTAGGAGAATAAGACAAAAAGGAACAGTTACGAGAGACAAAAGCTGGTGTATGACCTAGGAACTGAGACAGAACTGAAGTACATTAGGAGAGGAATGAGATGTGGTAGCAATGGGACTGCAAGCAGCACATTTGAGTGAATGCCATCTCCAGGCACCGCTGGTCCTTGTGAAAGAAGGTAATCCTGTGAGCAGCTGCTCTGTTAACCCAACAGGCCAGGGTTATCTGCCAGGGAATCTAAATGCCCCAACCCTGCTTTACCCTCAGAAAACTCCTTTTGCTTCAGACTCATGTCTCACTGCTGTGTATTATATGAAACGGGCTGCTGCATATGCATGCTTCTTTCTATGAAGAAAAAAGGTGTTCACCATCTTGATCTTGCAAACCTCTGGCAGAGCATCCTCGGGAAAATATAGCAGGTACCATGCTGTTAAACACTGTGTTGTAATGTTGTGATAAAACCTGACATGCAGCCTCATGTCTGGCATTTCTAGGGTGAGTAGTTCGGGGTAAAAGAAAGCAAATTAAGAGTTGTCTTAGTCCATTTTTCATCATAGTTTTATAGTCTTATTCATACAGACACAAAAAGAGATGCTGGATGTTTTTGTAAGCAGCTTTACCTMTTCAGAAAAGGTTACAGTTCCATTTTGAAGGCTTACCATGGAATTCAGGGAACTCTTAACCTCTGCAAACTATTCCAAAAGGATTTGCTTCCTTCTGTTTACGTAAACTCCCTAAGATATCCCAATACCCAGAAACTTACATAGCATGTTGAAGGGTTTTATAAAGAAGCTGATAGTATGCTGGTTCTGATTCTCAGTAATCAGCTTAAATTGACAAGATCTCTGAATATAAGAAAATAAGGACCAAATCTAAGACAAAAATGGATATTAGGGGAAGAACTAGTATTGAGCTCTATTTGCCATTTTTTTGGCTTCTTAACAAAACCTCTTGGCTTTAATACAGTATTAACTTTTCRATTATAGAGTACTCAGATGTGTTTAGATACTTTCATGTCTAACTTCTAGCAGGAGTGAATCACTTTATGAAAGCAGAAGTGTGGACCACATGCTATGAAGGAGTAAAAGGAAGAGGCATAATCCACTTTTCCCYTGTGGCACTTGGTTTCAGAAATTTTCCTTAACTTGGGAAACTGCTTTTATCCAGTTTTCCTTTTTTTCCTAGTGCTTTTCCTTTTTCTGATTTCCCTATTGACTCCTGTCAATAGATTCCATGATGCTTAAAAAACAATATACTTAGCGCTGCATACTGAGCACAGCCATTACATGGGGATTGAACAATGAAAAAAAAAAAAAAAAAAAAAAGCTGTCAAAGCTCAGCATATGAATCATTAGATTTACTGAAGTCTTCTTTAGAATCCAGCTTTCAAACCATTAAATCCTACAGAAATTCTGCATATAAGGCACTATTTGCAATATTTCACAGTTGCTTTTGGAGTCATTTTTTCTCATAGGCATGAAACAATGCTTAGATGTATATTTTGAGTTAAAACTGTAAGAATCTGTGAAATATCTTGGAAAAAAAAAGTAAAAATCAGACCTAGGATGGTTGTTTCAAGCAGAGAAGCATGTTGCGTAAGCCTCAAATAGTCCATTTATCCTAAATGTTATTAGATACTTATCCTTACAAGAAATGCCCATGTGTTGCTAATGTATTCAGCATTAACACCTCACAGTCACAGTCCCTGCAAGTAAGTTCCAACCATCTGCAATATTTGAAGTTTGAAGTATTTCAAAATTATGATTCACACCCCCATCTAGGTTTAGTAAAAAAGCACAAAATTTAGTGAAGTATATGTATTTTGGTTTATGCATGATTACAATTTTAGAAGACACCCTTAGGTTGTACATTGCAATTTCAAGTTTGAAATGTAAGCATGCATACATATTCTCTAGATGCAGGTCTTTTTTTTTTCTGAACTCTCTTCCTTATCCTTTATGTTCCCATATTTTCTATTTATGTTGCCCTTATTTTTTTTTATTTCTCCATTAACTTTCTATCCCTCTCTCATATTATCTTTCTTCCCAGCTTCTTTCAAGCTTTTTAGTCACACAAAATGAGACCACTGTAGCCTCAGTCCCATGGGAAGTCAAGGAAGCAGTAGTTTCCTTTACGGTTAGAAATCAGAAGGAAAAGAAAGACAAAGAGAAATCTGGCTTTAGAGAACTCCATGGCAAAACTTTTCCTGAATTTTTGCTGCATTATACACATTATGAAAATAAAATTTTATTTTATCAAAATAAAAATGTTTGTTGTTCATGGAAGTTTTTCAGACCTTACAAGGCAAACAGATGTGCACATCTGCTAATCAAAATTCACCTCAACCTGTTTCAGGTATGAGCAGGATCTCATCCCTTGTGACTGTTCATATTTAAGCTGACACAAGCGTTAGCACTTAACTAGATCTATTCTTGAGTCAATACCTCTTTTTCTTATTTTTTCACCTTTTTCTTTAGAATTTGAATACATAACTCTAAGTTATTGTAAAATGAAAGCTGGAAGTTACAATTATAACAGTTGTACAGGGAGACTCAATGAAACAAGAAATTAAGTCCTAGTGGTGAATTTAGTTTTATGTAATGACAGACTATAAGATTTTCTATAATTACTTAAATGTGAAATTTACCATTTGTATTTTATAAAATGAAAATAGTCTCTCTGAAAATAAAGGTTTTTCCCCACGTAAAATGCATATTAGAAACTAACATTTTGATGCATGTGACATCAGTTGTTCTGCAGCTTTTAGGCTATGTCAGTACCCTGAGCTGTGCCATTTGTTTGTTTTTAACTTGACTGCAGACCCTTGAGTCATTAATCTGTTTATATGTATTTCTCAACATCAAAGTTCTTATAAAAGGCAAAGATTTTAGATATAAATTTAGTAGTAAAGAATAAGAGATGTTTAATTTCATACCAACGAAATATGCTAAATATTCTGCTCCAAATTTTCCTTTGACATAGATCAAATTAGTGGCAATGGGACTCAGGTTTGGTTCATTAAATGGACTGTCGATCTTTCAAGTTTATATGCAACGATGGAGAAAGCCATAAAAATTTTGTATGTATGGCAACATAGCAAATATATAGACACAGACTAAAAAATATTGTAAGTTACAACAACAT
Organism: Nothoprocta perdicaria; assembly: GCF_003342845.1. Classification (NCBI taxonomy): domain Eukaryota; kingdom Metazoa; phylum Chordata; class Aves; order Tinamiformes; family Tinamidae; genus Nothoprocta; species Nothoprocta perdicaria. The sequence goes on along the minus strand of NW_020456021.1, from coordinate 1,820,066 downwards.
AGTTTTTGGTAGTGTTACACATTTTCTGCWTTAACAGTTATATTAGATGCATATTCGAGGCACTGGAATCAGTTTGCTTATGAGAAATGTTTACTGCACATTATATCATCAATCCTACCTTTCTGCTTCAGCTGCGGAGCCTTTCCTAGTTTGTTTTTGGCTGCTATATCTTTCCACTTTTCTGGACTGCCTGTGAAATGAGATGTCAGAAAAGAAATAAACAAAAAAGAAAAAGAATACAAAACATATGAAGCTTATATGAAGATTATTAGCAATGTATTGTAAAGGTAATGACAGAAATGGCTGACAGATGATGTAGTAATAACTACATTCCTGAACAGGCTGGTGAACTGGGAATCACAGGGACTTCATTAGCTTTCCATGAGCCTGATGGTGTGAAGGTTCAAACAAAACATTAACCCTGACTGAGCACACAATTAGTTCCCATTTAAAAAGTTCTATTTGATTAGAAAAAGCATCTTTCTCACAGGCCTTTTAGCCATCCGTTGACAGCAGTAAAAACCAATTGCAGAGTAGGCAGTAAGAAAACAACTGTTGCAGGATCAACAGGGTCAGGAAATGATATTAAACATTCTTGATCGTTCTTTTTCCTTAACCTGGGTCACAGGCCAGTCAATCACCACTCAAGCAGCAAAGCGAGGTCTTTCTTTCCGTGGCTGCATTTTGAAAAGGCATCAGTTACCTTTGTGATCTAAGTATTTAATTTGGGAGTAAATAGGGAATAAAACAAGTCAATGAATTTCACAGAGTGAATAATGCAAGTCAATGAATTTGAGAGTGATGGTAAAGCATGCTTCACCTTTATGATCTAGGACTAGACATCTGTGGTATCTCTACACAGTCTTCCCTGTTACAAAGCTGTTCCTACTATCCGTGGCAATGTCRGTATTTAGAAATTAAGATCAACAAATTGAAAAAGCTGATAATTATAAMGGTACATTAGTCCTTTAGTTTTAAAAAGTGCATAAACTATTTCAAGAGCAGACAAAAATGAGGAGTGATTAACTACAATGAAACCAGACATGCTGAGAAAACCTCACTTGCATGTTACACACAASAGATGACAAAGAAATATTGACAAGAAAATGACAAGATGACAAGAAAAGAATTACCAAGGGTAAAACAAACAGATAAAAAATATTAAAGGAAAAAAATCATTATAAGCATTGCTGGCTATGAAGAGAAATCCAGTGTCTGAACTGGAATACACCATCTTATGTTCAAAGAATACAAYCACAGTGGTTTTTCATGCTTTGTACCCACTGCAGAATTTGAACAGCACTGCAATGTAACACAGAATACTTAACAACAAAGAAAATAGTAGAAAATGATAAAGAAAAATTTTTGCAGGAACATGCAAGAACAGAGATTATTACTGCATGGCTTCTAATTCTTGAAAGAATAAATGTTCTTTCAATAAATACTCTCTCATGTTACAAACTAAAATTCCCTCAGATTTTTTTTCTCCAGTAATTTTTGTGTTTGTTGTCATTATCTTTTTTTTTTTTTTTTTTTTTCAGGACCAATTCAAGATGCATACACATGGAAACTCATCCTAAATGCTGTAACTTTTACTTTAACTCTAAGGTTAACAAATTATTTAAACTTATGTGCAGTTGCACTGAATGTCACATCATCCTTCCAATGTCCTCTGGCACCATTTTCATCTTCGATGTGGTTATCAGGGGGCTTATTTTCCTCTTATGCCTTTACATAATTTACTTTGACATTAACAGCAATGGAGAAATAGTGCACACAGCCACTTCATAGCTTCATTCAATTCCTCAAAAGGACAGAGCAGAGGAAAACTAACAGTAAGAAATGCCACTTTGTGAGAAGTGACAAAGAAATATAGTACTAGTGAGTTGAACATAGTTCTGTGGTCTCTGTGTTGTCACTGAGAGACACATATGTCAGAAATATGACATCTGTGACATATTAAAATTTAGCTTTTAAAACAGAGTACTAAATATTATGTGTGAACAAGACATGCATACCAAGCACTTACACATGAAAAGAATAAAAAGCCAATATATAAAAATATCAGGCAAAGCATATCAAGAAGCTACTCATAGCATAAAACCAATACCTCATTTAATTGGAACTAAAATTTGAGTAAATAAGGATACCTCTGTGCTGCTCCAGGTTTAGCACTTAGGTGGTCTACACTGTCCTGTTTTGGAATGCAAGACTCCAGCGTCCTTGTTCTTCACAAAATTTGGAAACATGGATGTGAATTTGGGCAGAATGAGCAGAAACAGAGAGATGGTCACATGCAGTGAAGGTGGAGACATGCAGTCAAATATATTAACCAGAAACATTATGGCACTATCTGCTGAGCAAGACTATGATCCTCATTCCCCCTTTTGTTGATTTAATCACTACATTTAAGGGAATTTTGGAATTCTGAGGCAACATTTTAACAATCTGTACTGCAATAAAGTGAAAAAAAAAAGCATAAGCCATTTTTTAAAAAAATCTTTATATTCTATATGTTGAATGACAGCACTGTAGCTTACTATCATACCTCTCAGCCTCTCAAGGAACTTATCTACAGGATTTATTAATTAGCCTAACAAATTAACCTGTATCTAACTCTTTACACTTCATATCCAATTGCAAACTGTTCTGCTACAGTGATATATAAGAAACAACAAAAGTAGAAAAAACTCTCATCACTATTCAATTTTTAAGAAAAATAAAATATTGTTCAGAATATTTCTTAACTTCTATAGTATTTTTAAATATGATGAAGCTGTTTATGAACCTTTGAATTTGTTCCCAGCTTTCAAGTTGCTGTCAGTATTACTGGCTTGTTGGTTACCAATACAGTAGAACAACAACATAGGGTAGAAAATAAAGCTTTTTCAAAATAAGATGTATTAAGATTTTTTAAAATACCTTTTACTGAACACACTGATCAAAATCTACTAGTAATCTGGAGTATATATTAAATTTGTATCTAAAAATTCAGTATGCTGAATAAATGCTAACATTTTTTTTAAGGTCATAAAAGCTAAACAACTACTGAGAAAGGTGAACAGTTACCTGCCATGTCACAATACAGTGGACAGTGCTGATGTTTACATACAGATACATTCTTCACATTTCATGATGTCACAAAGAAATCATTTTCTTAAAATGAATGCTTAAAATCTATTTTGCTCAAATACTCTTTAACAAACAGAGAAAAACATTTCTCATTTTGGACACAGTCCTACAAAAACATGGATAATTTTTCCGTCCGAGTAACTTCATGAAACACTGCACAAGTTCTTATATCTCTGAAAACTGCTGTCCCACTTACTCCATCTTACATGTGGGTAGRACTGACATTTGGGGTAAAAGGAATTAGAGTCAAACACAAGTGGTCTCCACAAGAAACTCTTTGAAACAGATAACCTTACATTGTAAATACAGCATTTAGAACTAGTATTATATCTATTCTGACCAATGAGATTGCTAGACAAAGTAAATTTTATCAGTCTTGCTTTCAGAAATTAAGAGGAATAAGATCACACAGAAAAAAAAATGTGTTTTATGAAATGAATGCTATAGTTTCGAGAGATTTCATCAATAGATGAAAAATTGTATTGTATTGTATTTCCTGCTATTTACATTTCCAAAACAAGTCTTCTTCCAAAAATCTATAATATACCACTATTTTTTTTTCAGAAAGACGTTAACAGATGTTTCTTTATTGCAACATAAGAGCAGGAACACAGAGACTCTCTATGCTAGAGTTATATTGGTTCCATGGCTGATGTAGGCACGTATGTCTGCATGGTGACTTCTTCCCAGATTTTTATGTAGAAATATAAACAAGTTTTAGTTATCCAGAAGACTTTGTGGGACTGATGAAGCTGTTAAGGGATTTTTTTTTCCTAATTGTGGTGAAGACCAAGCCTCTGTATAGTTTTCTCAGTGAATTTGATACAACAGAGTATGTTGGAGAAAATACCTCAGTCTATATGCTGATCCTCCCTTATGCAACTTCCAGATAAGAACCTGTACTCAACAGTGAGAAGTACTGTAAGCGTGGTCCTCTACCCTCTCCTAACTTCTTCATTCCTGAAAACTCACCCACTAGACATTTTCTTCCAAAGCACCAAGTAAAGAATGTCAGGAATTCCTAAACCCATAAATTTGTATCTGGTGGGAAAACAATTAATCGAAGACATACAAAGATTATCAAAAGAGATAATATATCCCATATGTTCAAAATGGTTGGCTTGCTAGTAAAAGAAAAATTCTTATTGTCACTCATATTACCCACAGGCTATTCACACTTTATGAAGACTCATGTGCTTTGAAACAGTTTTGTTGAGTATAAAAAATATCTTTAAATATAAATATGTTAATCTTCTTATCAAAATTAAAGACTGATATTCATAAAGTGACAAAATAATTGTCACAAAAAAACTGTAGATTTTTAAATAAATGATTATTAATGATTACTGTAAAAGAGATTTCAGTCATTTTTGGCTGGTTTGTTTACTTATTTAGTCTTAAGATATCAAGAATGCCATGCTCAATACTCCCTGAATTTTCCTGAGGATTTCTGGAAGGCTGTATCTATGTTGCATGTCATCTGAGTGGTCATAGCTACTCTGAAACCGTGGTCACTCTTCATATTCACACACAGCACTACAAATTCATGTCTTGCAATTTTATGTCCCTGACACAAATGGCAGTGTTGCTGGGAAGACAGGAAARACAGAATATTCCAGTTCAAATTAGTCTGCTGTTGGTCAGTACATGATAACCCTTTTCAAGATGATATCAATGGGCTACTTGCTCCACAACTGACCTCAAGATCACTTTTACACAAACCTATGTGACCACCAAAAACTACTTCTCAATAACTGAATGTATCTGCTTGTCAAATTGAAAATAATGTATTTTATTTAGTCTTAATTATATGCTGAAATTGCATAAAAGATTCTCAAAAAGCATGGTCCGAATAAAACTTTTACCTACCATTAAGTGCTAAAGTTTCACTATCATTATGATTTCATCCTTTCACATTTCTCCAGCTATCAGGTTGTCTTTCACGTTAAAAAAGGTTTTCTTACTCTAATTTTCTAACATTCCTTTAAACATCGAAGTATAAACCATTTCTTCATCTTGTCAACATGTATCAGGTGATTTTTTTGATATGGCAGGTGAATGAATTACAGAATAGCAATAACCTTGCCATGATCTTTAATATAAATTATGATATGATTATCAATAAATACTGCAAATACTGAATTTAAATGATTAAAAATAATGCACAAGTCATTTTAAAAAATACATTTAGGAATAGATCTTGATTCCACCCTATATGCAAATTAGGCCACTTTGTAAGATAATTCCAGAACGCATGCAAATGAAGTGTGAGATGACATCTATCAAATTCAATTAATCTATGAAGATATGATTGGAAAGTGGTGATCAGAAGTTAGTTATCCCAGTCTGTCCTTCAGATATGCATTCACTTGGCACCCACTTCATGAGCTATTAATTTGATAAAAACATATCTTAAAACCATAAATGTCATATGTGAGTTGTTCTGACCGTCAGCATTGTCTGTCAAATAAAGCTATGGGAAATAACCAGAATGAATGGAAACATAAACAACAATAACAAAAGCTTTTTACAAAGGTGAATTGCCTTTGATGCCCTTGCTGATATTCTACATACTAGGTAGACTATCTAGATTTAAGCATGAGTTACGCTAGTTCATCTGCTGATGAACTTTAGAGAACTGTGCTTTCTCAGCAGCTGTGCTGGACCAATATGTGCTACCACTCTGCACTACGTGACTATCCTGGTGATGGCAGAAAACAAGTGAAATTGAAATACTCTGAGGAAGGTCAAGTMACAGGGGAGGTTCAAAGTTCAAGACATCAGTCAAGGTCTACAATGCTCACCTTCCCTTAATTAATCCTTTACTCTCTGGAAGAAGAAGGTTGAATCATTGCATAGCAGTTACATTAAACTGCATGTTTTGGACTCTTCTTCATTTTCTATTGGACATATAACATGAAGAACCCCACATTCTTTTAACTCCTTTTAATTGGGCAGAAAGAACATAGAACAAGGAGGCTCTAACTAGGCAACCTCAGCTGCTCTGAGCTCCATCAGTGCTCCAGGGATGATGTAGTCATCATGGCATCTTTTGACCAGATTACCCACAAGACTTCCACACACCCCATCCCTTCTGATCATTTTGATTTTTGCAAGAGCTACAGGAAGGAACAGATTTCAACTAAGCAAGTTAGACTGCCATTCCTTTTTGATTGAGAATCTTACAACAGTTTCTAAACCTACAAATGCTTTACTGTAATGTGTTTCCTAACATCTATTACATCATTTCAATCCTTCATACTCTTGGCAAACTGAGTRACATTGAAAGAATTACAATTCTACAAGAATTAGAGTATTCAGATGAAATTCCCATTTCACTTCTGTATGTGATAAAAATACCTATCACTTCAGGATAACAAGATTTTAACATGAGGTATAATCCACTGAAATCAAAGACAGTCTTTCCATAGACTTCAAAAATGGAAAGCAAAGTTACTTAAAAACCTCTACAGTTACCAAAGTACATTTGTTGATAATAAACTGCTGTCCCATCAAATGGCCCAGGATTAGTGTTGGCAAAATGCAGGCTCTGTAAGAAGTATCTGTAAGAACTCCATAAGAGTTTTGAAATAATGTTTCACAAGTTTATAATTTATAATGCTGGCTTACACTTGAAAAAGGAGAAATAATATCCAAATACAGTTATAGGTTTCRCACACTCTCCACTTTATATTAGTCGAATAAAGCCAGCTAGTGGTAGTGAGACAGACTGCAGTACAAATGTAACTACTGTAGATAGTCATAAGCAATGGTAAACAGTTACACTGCAGTAAATGAAAAAAAATATATATCCATATATCCATCTTACAGTTTTAGGACCAGCACCGTAAGTTACAGAAATATGGATTATTTACATGAATCACCTTTATCCTGCCATTCATTATAAAACAAAATATTTGAAGGGCAAATGTTGAATTTTAGTAGAATTACCACCTATCTGCTTTGATTAAAAAAAATGGACCTAAGTACAAAGACATAAAAAATTAAAAWTATAAAAAAAGACATAAAAAATCASTACTACCAACCAACAACCAAAACTGATTTGAGTAGGAAGTTCATGACAGGAAAAATATAAATGCTTCTATTCATCATAGTTGATAATTTGGCATAAAAGTATGTTCAAGGCACTGGCTTTTTTTAAGCAAAACTTACCTTGTTAAGAAAACTTATTCCATGAAGACATTCCTAATTTAGGATGGAATTAAGTAACAGTGCCAATACTAATTAATGTGYGTAACAGGCAGTTCCAATATATGATTATTTTCTCTAGAAACAGTGTCAGAAAAAAAAAAAGAACAACTAAAATAAAAATAAATACCTCGACAAAACAGACTCTACAACAGATACATAACATATTATAAAGCACCACAGTGAAAATGCCACGAACAATTACAGAAGCAGGTAAAACCAGACTGAAGAGCATTGACACAGATGTTGCTCTGTTGCATTAGACACTTCATGGCTTGTCACTGTTCAGACAAACAGAAGATTTGAACAGACAGTAATTTCTAGGTGCTTTATAACAGTTGAACAAAAGGCAGAGAAGATATCTAAGCTGCTGTTTTGTTTTGGACTTCTGGAAGCTAGAAGTCTCTATATTTTAAGCTTCAGTATAGTCCTCTGAGAGTGCAAGATGCAGTAAGCCCCTTTTCAGCTGGGAGGAGTTGACCAGTACCTGTCATCCTCCGGAGATGCATGCTGGATATGAATCCTGGGACTAGTAGGTCGTCTCCTCTCTAGGGAGGGGGACCATCTACCCCTGCTTGCCCGTTCAACAAAACAGGAAAAAAACAGGATATTTAGTCTGTGATAAAATTAAGATATATGGGTTTGGGGACTGGAAAAATACCCTTAAAGTAAGGAAACAGATAAARTGTCATTTAATAACGTTTCTTTTTAACAGTTTTCAGATTCCCAGGTGTACTGCATTTACGTCTGCTGTCTGCAGAAGCATTATAGTTCAAACAAACAGAATATGTGTTCAAATAAGCAGGATTTGGGGTTAATAAATCTTTCTTATAGTGCACCCTATTTTTTTAAATATTCTCAAATCATAGATTTAGATGTCTTTCTCTCACACAGGAAGCTGTAATTTGAAACTAGAAGCGTTTTTCAGAGACTGTATGCACATGTTGCCATCCTACTTTTTTTCCTAGATCTCTGCACTGAAAAAATGCATTCTCGGTTAAAAGTCTAAGAGTACAAATCAGTTTCTAAAGCTCCCGTGGTCCAACTGCAGTCCAGCTGTAATGGGCCTGAACAGTCTCTTATGACTGCATAGCTGCTAGTATGAAGAATCTCTGTAGACGTTAAAGGCTATACTTCTATTATACTATATACCACAAAACAGCATTACTGTCTTGAGCACTTCTATCTTCACATTCTGTTCACTTTGAAGTTTTTCTGAAGTAGATTGTATTCTTTTAACTGAACACCTTAGTAGAAACTAGAGCTCAGATTTTAAAGACTCAGTATGACAGTGTTAACTACTTACTCTTGACTACTTGGTTCTTTCAAAGAAACAAGAAGATTCAAAAATTTAAGTGTGAATTTCTCAGAGGAGCATTACTCAATAAGCAGTTACTCTCTCTTAAGTAACTTAATGTTTAATCTGCTGTGTTAATTTAATGGAGAGCAATACTGTATTCATTTTTCATTAAAGTGTCATTTTTACATACTGCAAAGGCAAATCAATTAGCAACAACTAGACTTCTCAAATTTGTGTATTGCCAATACACAAATACACTTAATACACTTAATTTTACAATATACACTGCAGGTGCATGCAGCGAATTGGTACTCATTTCTCAGAATCCCTGAAATGCATTCCACTAGGTTGCATGTTATAGAAGTAAATACATAAAAAAGATTTGAATTGGGGAAAAATGGTGTCATATATTTTTTTCTTTAAAAAGCTCATTTAATTTAGAGTAGTAAATAATACACTACAGATGAGCATTGCTTTTCTTGTGGTGATGTTATATGACTATAAAGTGACATTGTATATAAACATTGTATATAAACTCTGCACAACTATCTAATATTTCACTTTCTGCGGAATTTTTCCAGTCCATGTGAAAAGGAAAAGGGGTTCATTTATGGAGCATGCAAATAACAAAAGCTTCAAGGAGATTAGCATCACCTGAACATTTAGGAATATATTTCAGAAGACAGGTTGTTAGTGGTTAGTTTCTCTTTCTCTCCAAAGCAAGAGTTAAAGAAAATGTTAATGCATCAGTGCACTCAGTCAAAGCCCTTAATATGCTGATAACTRCTATAAATACTAAATAGCAGTTGATAGAATTAACTAGGTCATGCAGTACAAACTTTGCTAACATGCTCCCTTTCATTGAATTTTGAATGATTAAGAGCAACATTACAATGCAGACAAACATGCAACAATCTATCCTTTTACATGGTTGTAAGGAAAAAAAATACATTGCACACCTAATGCAAATAGCTATTTTCCTCTGCATTATTTTAAATAAAAACAGTCAGAATCAATACAACCTTTAAAAGCATGTGATATAAACAGCTAATATTCCAAAATCACTAAAAAAAAAAAMAAAGTTAATAAAAATCACACTGAAATCAAAAAAAGTCTGGATAGGACTTAACTGGATCAAATGACTGTTTCAAATTGTGTATTTGTTAGATGGCAGTGACCAACTGGCGGAAAAAGTCCTGAAAGATCTTTGTGACATTTTGCTCCTGTTGGAGCCAACATCTCGGACTGTATCCGACAGAGCAGGGCTGTGTTTTGCAGGTGTGCTTGGTCTGACTGCTCTGATGGGCTCTTCAGCTTCCTTGCTCAGAATTCCACTAATTAAACCTCTCAGCACCAAAGCTTACGAATATTACCTATTTGCTCTGCCCATGTTTTTGTGTTATCTGCTATGACAGCCTATATTTGCCTGTTATACAAGAAACTTATAAATAAAAGACACAACATGTATTATAAAATAACTATCACTGGCTAACWTATTAAACACTAGCTCATCTAGGAGAGTTGATACTATGATGAGAAATTGCTAGTGAATTGGAACAGGGTATTGCACTTAAATCTCAGGCCTTGGGGCCCTCCTGAACTGAAGCTGCTGACTGCACATAGATTTTTCTATTCTACAGACATGACACTCAACTTACAAGGAAAAAATAGTGAAAATTTTGAGACACGGTGAAGAAAACAGATCAGTAATGAAATAATACACTAATGGAAGCAGTGGCTGCACAAAAACATTTTCAATGGCATTAGAGGGTATTTGCAACTGTTTTATGAGCTAACATATGTCTTGCACATCAGCACAGAAACCTCTACAAGACTTTTTTTTTTTTTTTTTTTTTTTTTTTTTTTTTTTTGACCAAAGCAGTTAGGTCAGTTAGCAGTTAGAATAAATGGGAGGGGAAAAAAAAGATCGGAGAGTGTAATTGCATATACATGCAGTAAATCAACTCAGCTCTCCTCAGCTCTGGTGAGGCCGCACCTGGAGTACTGTGTTCAGTTCTGGGCACCCCAGTATAGGAGGGACRTGGAGCTTCTGGAGAGGGTCCAGAGAAGGGCAACCAGGATGATTAAGGGAATGGAACATCTCTCGTATGAAGAGAGGCTGAGTGAGCTGGGTCTGTTTTCTCTGGAGAATCTGTGAATCAAGGCTAGATCTTCTTGAATATCCTAGCATACTATGCCAAATATCCAAAGGATTAAGTTTGGTACCAAAGTAGTCCACCTACCATAGTGCTCAGGTGGGCCTGCATCAAAGCAAGGGCAGTTGGCCAGTCCAGTTAAACTAGCAGTCTTTTCTTTTACAAATGATGTAGCTTACAATAGCATAAAAAAGAGTTTCTTTTCTGATTTTTAGTGCAACTGAAAAGGATTATACATTCAAAACTAGTACATACACCGTTAAAAGAACTTTTCTGCTGGTAATACAATGACTTTTGCTCTTGCTGGCACAGCAGCTTCTTCAAAATAACAATTGCTCCAACCATTCTAAATGATAAATGTTATATAGAATTCAAGGATTTTTTTTTCTCCCAGTAAAGCATTAACACAGAGAAATGGTGCTCTATTATCAGTCAGTTACACAGAGCTAAAAGCATTTGTTAAAAAATTCAAGTGGACTGTTCTAACTTGCAGTGCCAACTGCAATCTATTTTATGCTGTCTGAGACAAAATGTTAGGGGAACAGAGCAGAATGAATTTTCCACAGATGAGTATACTCATAATTTCATTGAAGAAAATATGTAATGCCACATTTGGAATTCTATCTTCATACTCTGAGGCCTAAAAGGCCAAATTTTAAAATAAAATCTACAAATATATTTTGAGAAAAAACAAATCCACTTACTAAAAAAAAAAACACCAAAAGCTTAAACACACATTTCTTACACATAATAATAAAAAAGTGGTGCTATACTGATTGAGCTTCACAAATTCAGGTAATATATATTTCCTTGCTATAAGCAGGAGCAACTACAGAATTCTGTTTAATCTCTTCTTAGAGCATCTAGTCTAGGCAACCTTTCCATATCATTAATTATGCACACTTTCAGAAGCACTTTCTGATGTTTAATAGGAACCTATCTTACTGTAACTTAAGGCCATTACTCCTGTTTGTCCAGCACAGACACAAAATGCTTTTTGAACACCTTGAACTTAATTCTTTGATCTTCAAACTGAAAGACATCTCTGTGAKTATAAGTGACTGATCACTTATCTCATGCTAAAACATTCAGTAGTGAAGGATGAAGCTTCTAAAACCACTCTCCCCTCTCCAAATGGTTTAATATTTTTTACGTATTTAATATCTTGCTCCAAAACTTTGGTACATTGGAATAATGACATCTGTGTCCAAAGGTAAGAAATGCATGTCACTAATACCCTAACAGAACCACATAGGTATGTATTATTTGCAACAGAACCATCATGGAAATTTTGAACACAAACATCRTTAAAAAAGAGGGTTTTTTTAACCCAGCGAAGGACCAAAACCAAAAGCAATTATTCAATCACCCTCTGGGACTACTTAAAGCATGGGCAGAAAAATTTCACAGTGACACACTATTTTTATGGACCATGCCTACAGATGATTCAACATAACCTAACGTTTAGTAAATGGTAGAAGCCACTAACCTAGATTGATTATTTTTTTTAATAAGGTACTTAGAAAAATTCTGCAGATTCAATTCAGTRCCTAGTAGTAAAAAGCTGTTGGAGATGAATCACAAATTCATGATAGATCTAGTTAGCAACAATGACAAATTTAAACTAGAATAATGAAGTATTTTAGGATTGTCAACTATTCTTTCATTGAATACTCAGCTCGAAATGAAATTACAAAACATACACTATCTACGTCCACACACTATAAAATACCTGCTTATATATGAATGCAGCTGTATATACCTATACACATAATTACTAATATTCTGCTGCTATAAACGTATTTTATTTAATCCAAAACAGTATCATGTATTCATTTGTGCACTGTCTTATTTCTATTATATTTTGGGGTAATTACATATATACTAGCTATAATATCTCTGGCTAGTTCTTAAGTTATTGTAGATCTAGTTGAGATATTTTCAACAGATCACTTAGTCACTCGTGTACAAGAGCACAATTTTGAGAATTTGAGAACTAAAACTCCAATCAAGGAGCAATGGGAAAGGAGGCAGAAGGGGAGGGGAATTCCACATGTGATCCAAAGAAGAAAATATTTAAATAAAAGACAAAAGCAATTGCTTACTGCTTTTATTTACATGTCCTTTCCCCTGCCAGTGAAAATGAGGCAACTGATTTAACCACCACATTGTGAGTGGCTATCATCATATTATTACTAGCTGCCATATTAATTAAATGTAAATTGCATAGATTAAATTATATTTTCAATATTGTCAAGAGAAATCTGTTATTGCCTTTAGTAAAAACTGAAATTCACCTTAAAAAGTAGTAATTCTTAGAAAAAATGGAATAACTCTTAGACACTGAGAAACTCCCTTGTGGAACATTCCTGCCTATCAAACAAATCATTAGCATTTGGTTTACTTAAGATTTTGAGCCAAGTTATTTTAATACGAAAAGTAAAGAAATTATCCATAATACATGTGCAGAATTTAAGGAATTATTTAGTATTTAATTTAAATTATAGAATGACTCCCTAAGGATTATGTCAACCTCAATATCAAGTCATAGAGTGAGAAAATTAATGCACTGATCACCTTGTTATTTAAGCAGATGCAAAGGCAGAAGCAACAGATTAGATTAAGGAAGCAATGAAGTTTGAGTAGTTCATTTGTAGAAAATATACTATTATACAAACTACAATTCTGGTTTGAAATATGAGAGTTTTGCCATATAACTTGTAGGATATGTCACTGCCTTACGAGCAGTTCACAGAACAGGCAAGAAATAAATGTTATACGTTTTAGCAATGATGATGAAGACTAACAATCACATCGTGCTTCTTCAAAATACTTCGCTTAAGAATGTAATGCTTTTATCAGCATACTGAGGACTTTTGTAAGCAATGACATCAGCTTGAACTAAAACAAGGAAAGAAGCCAGAAGCAGTTATAAACTCCAACRCACAACTTACAGGACATACATGAATATAGGAGCAAAAACATCTACAAATACCAAAGCAGACATGAAAGTACAGATAGGAAGAGTACTCATGTGAAGAAAAACAAAACTGATAGAGATCACCAGCACAGATGACAAGAAATTCATAAGTCTTTATTTTATACCTTTCTCGTTCTGGTGAATGCAAACTAGTATCTGGTCTCAAGCAGTTGGTACTAGCACTCCTAGCCCTGTCAAGGGAGGGCTGCAGTTCACTAGTGCCAGTGCATTGCATCCAATGGTAGAAGAGAAAGAAAAAGAAAACAAAGAAAGGAATACAATGTTAGATATTAACTCATAAAATAATGCTCTCTTTACAGAAAATGTAGAATCACAATGACTTAACTAAGAAAAACATAAAAAGCTGGATGACAGTGTAAAGACTTGTTTAGAAAACAAAGCAAATAAAAAAAAAGACTGATAGAAATTCTTTTGGTTAAAAATTACTGATTTTTTTTTTTTAATAAATGAGCCTAAAAAATATCCACTAGTAAGAAAGTGGAATGAAATATAAATCCAAACCTTTCTTAACAGTAGCAAACCTTAAGCCATCATTAAAGGATGCGATCTACTGTGTATTATGTGAGAGCAGTGTACAGTGAAGGTAATTTATTCTGAAAAGCCATATAAGATTTTCAACAGGAGGGGGTATTAATCTTCAGTTTCTTACCTAACCAGTAGTTCATCTCCAAATTTCGATATTCGTGAATTAAGGCAATCACGAAGAAGTGAAATATCCTGTCTAATCACTGATTTGGTCTTAGCACATGCAGGAAGAGTTGAGCTTTGTAAATTAAAACCATTTAGACAAAATGAAAACAAATCTGACATGTAACCAAAATCATAAACATTTAAAAAAAGAACAGAACAAAAAAAAATTGCAACATCCAATGTTAACAGTGATATTTTAGTATAGTTTGAAATTCTATCTAATGTATTTGTCTTTTTTAATGTAAAGGTTAATTTAGATACTTACAGCAAGTTATTTTTCCATTATCAAAACTGTATGAAGCATGAGTTTGTATAAAGCAATGCTATTTATTTTTTAAAATAAAATTAACTAATCAAAGGGGACTCTAAATACTTCTTACCTGTATATGTTCCAATGAGTACCATTTTCTAGTAAAGGCATCTTGGGTGGTAATGTTTTATAATGCCTAACAGAATTTCTTGAATGTTGCAGAAGAGAAAACAGAACAGAACAGAACAGAACARAAACATAGCAAAAATAAAAATACAAATAAAGATAAGGCAAGACTGACCAGAACTTAAAATAAATGCATGATATTCATGATATTCTACTAAGTTAAGGGCTTGATGAGTAGATTGCTCAATATATGTTTTTCTCAATTTCGATGCGGTGACAGCCATTTGGGGGACCTATTTTTATATTTATACTTTTGTTARTACAAATTCATGACAATACTTGCACTGATTATATTTTTCCTTGTAATAAAAGTAATCTACTTTCTTTTTATAGAGATTTTAATTAAAATAAAAAAGCTKTTGTAAAATATTGKTTTGWCATTAAACTTGCTGTTTATTTCTGTCAGTAAGGCATTATTTAGACTTAGAGACATTAATTTCTCCAGGAGCTAAGCATGAAAATCTTGCTAAAACTTCTCAATATAGAGAGTATCCC
Organism: Nothoprocta perdicaria; assembly: GCF_003342845.1. Lineage (NCBI taxonomy): Eukaryota > Metazoa > Chordata > Aves > Tinamiformes > Tinamidae > Nothoprocta > Nothoprocta perdicaria. The sequence goes on along the minus strand of NW_020456021.1, from coordinate 1,804,647 downwards.
CAAATCAATTATAGATACATTAGCATCTGGCACTTTAGAATGCTTCTGGAACCTTGCTGTAATTAAACACTATTAATATTCATAAGCTAATTTATAAACTAAAAGAACTCTTCTCTTAGTCACTACAGCAGAGCTCAAGGGTGCCATATGACAACTGGTGCCATATGACAACTGTCTAACATCATATGATTACTTGGAGAATGTATTATTTTAGAAAAGGGGACAGAGATTGCTTTATCCAGTAGCTCTGCCCAGGTGAAGAGAGGAGAAATGTGTCATGACAGATACATCGTGGCTGTCAACATTATAGCCAGGGAACTTCATGGTTCCTTTACTGTTGAAGTCACTGAAGTTGGAAAAAGGGAATGCGTGTCCATGAGATGCTTCAATTCATCCTGGCTTATGCAGATACCACCAGTGCAAGGGGGTGTGAGCCCTGGTGCATGTCTGCGCTCTTCTGCACTGTCTCTGCTACAAGGCAATGCCCACCACTGGACAGGATGGATGGACAGCTGAGAACAGTGTTATTTAAAACTGATTTAGTAACCTAACCACATGATTTCATAGCTTGGAGCATTTGATGCTAAAATGGCTCTTCCTTCCCATTYTAAGCTGTCAACTGTTCATAAAAAGATTATTCAGAAGGTTGTCTAGAAAACAAGAATAATGACATATAGTGCTATTACTAATATTAATAAATGTTTTCTGTTATTTGATTATTCACATTCAACAGAAAGCATTATTCTTCTTAYGTTATTCCATTATTATTGCTTTGAAATGGGTGGATTTGGAGCTTATTTGAACATAAGAAAATAACAGCTATAACTAGAATGGCAAACTAAAAAGTTAAGCAAGGGCGGCACTGTCTGAATTTAGTGTTCCTCTTACCTAATCTATGGCCTTTTATGGAAAATGTTTAGCCTAACTTGGTTAGCAGGACAGACTGAACAGTAGATTTGCAATGCAATTGGAAATCTGTGGTGGGGAGGCAAAGTTTATCAAAAGTTCATCGTACAATGTTTAATTCATGAAGTGACAATTTAAATATTGTCATTGAAAAATTATAACCTTTAAGAGGAAAAAGAATGAGCCCATAGGTGGGAGTGGAGGAAACTGTAAAAAAAATGCATCTGAAAGATAAAGTCAATAGGAAGGAGGCAAGAAAAAAATGCTATTGTATGACAGAATACTGATTTAAAAGAACAGGGAGTAAAATAAATAATTAAGCATTAAAACTTCAAAATGTTGAGGCAAAAGCTTTCTTAGCCTCTGTATAAGAATGAAGCTTTTTATTGAAATTTAAAATGTAAATTTTAATGTAATGGCCACACAAATGCTCAGTTTGTTTTGGAAGTTTTTGTATATATAATGGCACTATAAMACAGTATAACAGAATGAAAACACATCTTCAGTTCTAATTCACTCAAGAGAATTAGGAAAAAAACTCGACAAATCAATAGAAACTATTATGYAAGAGAAAATTATACATCAGGGAATTGAAAAAAGTGTATTACATAACATAGTTTTAAATATATAACACTGATCTAAAAACCCTTAGCATACAGGTCCTGGACCAAAAAATGATGAACTACCTCATTTATACCACCTGCAGATGTCAAAACCTATGATTTTRTTGATTCTAACTGAAAGAACTTTTCCACAAACTGTTAAGCTTTCCTACTAAATACMTGTGTAAAAAAAAGGGGTATTTCAGTCTTATCTACTTTTGCAACTGGGAATAGGGAGCTTCAAGCATTGGAGGAGATACTATGAAAAATTAAAGATGAGTCTGAACTGCAAATTTTATGTATGGATCTTATTTTTAACAAAATTCCAAAATGAAAGAGCAAGTAATATGAGTCTCTCTAAGATCTGGAGTTGCCAAAGAGTCTTTAAATGATGCCCTCATAAATTACTGTTCTTTAATCTACAGATGACTAAAGCTAGCATAATATGACATGTCACAAAAAGTAAAGATGATTGGTCTGCTCTCAGCTGTACTATGGGTATTTCGAGCTAATATAGACTATAACCTCTGTTCTCCATGACTATACTACACTTAATACTCTGGGATTTAARTTAACTCTTTGGAAAGGTCAAATTTTTCATTATGGCAATAAAGAAGCCCTCATTCTATAACGATGAGCAGTCAAGCATTTTATTTACATTACCATAATTCTATGCTAGCTTAATTCTCTAGAATTAATATTAGAMTCATGAAATGGGATAAGACTGGTATACTTACTGAAGAGCTAATCCACACATAGCATTGCAATGCAACTGTAAGAAGCTCTTTCAAAAGTTTCTGGCCCTGCTATTTACTTGTTTACCAAGGAGAACTGTATCACTTCTTAAATGCCATGAGGATGGTCCTATCAGCTTGAACATGCTGATCCAGAATATATTACTTGCCATGTAAATGATGAAAATAAGTTTCAGGAAATCCTAATTATAACGTGCTCTTTGCTTAGATTAGTGTATTTTGGTATTAAAAGAAAGACTACCTGACTCTTTTTTAAAAAAATCTTTCAAAACAATGCAGGGAGAGAGATCAAAAGGAGGCTGTCCATCCTTGAAGGCAGTAAATTACTTACAGTGCACAAAACTTTAAAATGCGTTAAAATTTTTTAAACTTTCATTCTAAAGCTACCTACAAGTYTAATTTCAGACATAAATACTAAACAGATGCCCAAATCCCACTTTCTCACTTTCCAGCCTACTAATAGCCTAAAGTTCTTCTTTCTGGATTTTAGGAGCTGTGGCACCTGGAGAAGTCTGAGATGGTTGTACATCAGTCCTGAAGCCTGAGATTTGGCAACCTAACAAGCAGAACCTGCAGGCTCATCCTACTCATCATTTGTCTGAAAATAAATCTGTAAAAACTTGCTCTCRAAATTCTGATGAGAGGTCTGTGTATGAATGCTTTTGCACTGTGCGATGAATAAAAATGGAAACAAACATAAAAAAACAAGAAAATAGGAATGTATAAAATTATAATAGAGGCATGCATTGGAAGATCTGAACTCCTGTGACTAGACAGATAATCAACCACAAAACATAGCCACAAAATCAGCAGGTTTACTTTATCCTTACTAGTGAAGTTAACAAAACCATACACTTATTTCAATCTGATTAAATGAAAAAAGAAACAAAGAAGAAAAAAAGGAAAAAAAAAAGTCAAGAAAGAGTAATTGACACCCAAGGTACAACACATTAGAAAATTCTTTACTTACTAGGACATAAATACAGTTGTGGAAAACAGTCAGGCACGCAAAGTATACAAAACTAACCAGATGTGTTCATGATTACCAAATTCCTGTATTTACCTGATGGTATGTAGGCACTCTGCACTTCTTCCTCGTTTTGCTCTGGGCAGCATAAGAAGCTCACTGCACAGACAGGATGGGTGGTGAGTGAAACAGATATAATTATGAAGCATTAGATGACATGAGTTATGCCAATGATATGCAAATGAAAACATAAAAAGAAACAAGAAGCTTGCACCCAGATAGATAGTCTGATAACGTTCAAACCCAGGCAGCACTTCTCAAAGAATGTGAGCCAAAAAAAGACTGCGAAAACKACATTTGCAGCAAATTTCTTTTGCTTTGGCACCTAATTTTGTGAGTTTTCTCCTTTTTAGAATTTAGAAGTACTGTTTCCAATTTCTTCATGATAAAAGCTGACAGGAATCCATAAACCAGTTAAGTTTCACTAGCCATCTCCTTATTTGTGAAGTAATTGCTTATTAAAACGTGGAGAAATATTTCAGAAAAAGGAAAGACAGACTTTTCTGTTTCTCTTTTTCTTTTTCTTTTTCTTTTCATTTGATGGGTTTTTTTTTTGTTTGTTTGTTTGTTTTTTTTAAGCCAGATAAAGCATACATGAAAATGCAAGGAGGACTAATTATTGCCAACTGGTTTATTTTGTAGCAAGTACATTGGGAAGAGTAACCATTTGCCTCTTTAGGAAGAGTGAACACATATGTTCACTGAGAATATTACTATTGGACAAACATAAGCTCTGACTCAAAGCTCCTCACAGTATTTTAAAATGCAATCCCTTAGGAAAGAAAAAAATTGCTAATCAGCCATCAGAATTTTGTTTCTAATTGTTTCCATTTCACAGACCAGACCAGACATCTATTACATTTTTACTTTACTGTAAACCAAACCCATGCTATAGCCAGCAAGATGGTAAAATTAATATATACTTATGTCTATGGCAAATATGACTATGATATGACATATTGCTTGAATTTATCTTGCAGTTTTATGCACTTCAACACAACCACAAAGATGAYGCCCTAAAATTCCTAATTGCAATAAGCAAGAAAGTAAAGCTCAACTTCATTGAAACATGTTATTGTAAAAGTTCGGAATCATATGAAGTACTATGGCAACAGAGAGAAAAAAATATAAATATATAAAGGAGTTCAATGTGTTTTGTGCTTCATACCGTTATAAAATGAGCAAATTTACTGATGCAGCCTACGTAAAATTTATGTAAAGTTCTAAACTTAGAAAATCACTGTAATTCACATGTGAGATTTAAGTTTGCATCTGGAACCACTAGCCTGATTTTGATGCAACAAAACATTAAAGGTGAACTGAATTGTTTTTCTTAAAGTGAAAAATAACAATTCCATTCAAACTGTTAGAGGACTAACAGAATTTATGATCAGGTTTCCAATTTACATATAAAGATAATGCATTTTAAGTCAAAGTTACCAGTTTCTGTATATCCTTGGAGCTCCTATGATTTTCTTTCAAGAGCTGGGGAAATTAATATCAGCTCTACAAACATGCAGTTTCATGAACTGTTTGCTTATTAAAGTCAGTTACTCCTACAGGAGAAGGAAAACTGAAAATCCTACCAGTATGAAAGGCAGTAGATGCAGCAAAGTCCAGGTTAAATCTCAAGATACTTCGTTAACACTTATTCTATATTTGCAAAGCCAAATAGTATGCACTGTAGCTGACCCATGGCAAGCAGTGATATAAAATATACTCAGGTAATGTATATAAAATAGGAAATCCATCATGAAAGCACCTAGTTAAAAAAAATTAAATAATCCCTAATAGTAAGGCAGGGATAGTATCAGAATATATCGGCACTTTCATAATAAATGAAGACTATTTTGTAATAAAGAATATTCTTCTAAAACAAGTGTTTTCTAACAGGAATATTTAAGGACTCAGTTAAGCAGATTTTACTTAGGAATAAACGAACAGAAAAAAATAGAACAGCTATCAATTTGAGAATAAGATAATGATACTAAATCCAGAGTACAGATGTACTGCTTAACTAGATTTTCTAATAAAAAAAGCTTTTCCCAGAAGCTATRTATTTTCTTTTCTATAAATAGACATATGATATGTAGATAATGTAAGTATATATAAAAAGTGAAGTGGATAAATCAGTTCCCCTGGAAATGCATTACACCATATGTTTTGGTAAGCAGCTATAATGACTTTCACGATAAATTATTCAGAATATTCAAYATTAATTTGGGACCTGTAAGAGAACACTGAGAAAATGACCAGCAGTAATCAGCAACAGCAATTTCTGTTCTGGAATTAATAGAAAAATCTTATGAGTCCAGTCTCGTTTTCCTAACCAAGTATATGTCAGATATGTTCAGGAAGGCATTGTGTATATGAGGGATTTAGTAAATAAATGACAGGTAATACGGACACCGATTCTAGTATATAATACTGATGGTAACACTGAATAATGATTTTTTTAAAAATATTTTTGAATGTGAAAGAGACTTTTCCTCAACAAGAACTGTTTTGACCTTCCCTATGATGCCGTTTTCATTAACGGACAGACATTGGAAGCTGTAAGAGCTRAACAGCTCTTACAGGTTAGTAAGGTTAGTAACTGGGTATGTGCTTAGATCCTGCAGATGTCACATATACTCTTTATGCCTGAGCTTTAACTTCCAAGAACTATGTTCTGAGCAAAGAAAAGATGACTGTTTCTTAGTCCAGCTCTAGCACATGCAGAAGCCCATTGCTGCTGAGCTCGGTTCTGATGGCTTATCCCCATGAAAGACTCAATGCAAGTCCTCATCTCTAACTCATGCATAGATCATTTATATGCTTTGAGACATTACTGTAAGATAATTTTATATATGGCTCTCTACATTTATTCCTAGTGACAAAAGTTACTTTTCAAATACGCTCAGTAAGAAAACTGCTCAATAAATACTTTCAGGAATCTTTTGAATATATCACTAAAAAATGATAGCATGAAACATTTGTAACAAGTGCAAATTACTTGAATTAACTATAAATTAACTATAAATCTTATTTTCCTGTAGGCAAAAAGCATTTCAATTCACCTCTAAAAGGAAATTCAGTACCACAATCCAACTCAGACAATTCTGTACATATTTTGTGCCTATAAAATATAATACTGAAACTTGAAATGGTTCCAAATAACTCATTAATACCCATATGTGTTAGCATATTAAAAAAAAAAAAAAAAAAAAAAAAAAAAAAGCAGGCAAGATTATATACAAAACTGAACTCATTTAACTGCAAAACCCATCTTTTACTCAGTTTCTATGTTGCTTCAAAACTGGACAGAGTTTCAGAGATTTTTATGCTTTATTTCTTTCACATATCTTCACATTACTTTAAAATGCACTTTCTGTATTCTATTTACTCAATCATTTGGAAAGATCTGTCATYCTTACTCATAAGAAATGTTAACTTACTGTAAAAAAAATGCCAAAACTTCCACTAGGGACACTGAGAGTTTATGAGCAGTAAAACTTTTCCATTACAACTTGGCTATTTGATATTTTTCTAAGTAAACAAATGCCTCACAAGCACTGATAATCTTTAAGACTGTTATCATTTTCACAGGTATAAACTAGGCAGGTTTTTTTCTTCCATTTTATTAAAACATATTTCTATATAATTGAAAATATGTCTACTGCTAGAGAGCCAGTATTCTTTGAGGAGCGTAGTCATTGACTGCATTCCAGGGAGAGACATATTTATGCCAAGCACYGAAGACAGATTTTTGCTAATTACAAGCACTGTAACTATCCTTGCGATATTGCACCAAGTTCAACAAAATGTTATATAAGATTTTGTGAGACTGCATATTTAGACATCCAAAATATGTTAGCACAGAAGTACAAACTATGGCATATGCAACTCCTCAAGCCATAGGAGGGCATGCCTGTTATTTTGTTAACTACCAAAACAGACGTATGTGTCTATTTTCTATGTTACAAAAATAACTGTGGCATATATGTAGATTARTAGATTTCTAGCAAAAACCTCTAGGCTTACATTCAAGAAACAAAAAATGGAATATAGTCAATGACAAAAACTCAAGAACYATTACTCTAGACACCTGCTATTACTGCCAGCCTAGTAGACACTTTTACTGCAAAGGAGATATAGATAATTTCATCCTGATTAGTTTTAACCACTGGGATGATTTTTTTCTTGTTTCCAATTGTTACCTGCCTGTGTTTTTCTACTGAACACCTGAAAGTTAGGCAAAGAGGCATACACACTTCTAAACTTGTTTYCAAGTTCAGGCTGACAATGTACCTTTCTTGATCTGACAAATACTGACTATCCATGTCTCTGGATCTGTAATCAACTGGACTTCTGGAGGCATCATGGTGTCTAGTTGGAGAGCGTGATCTTCTCATTTGATGAATTTCATCTAAACTCCTGAAAGGCAGACATATGTACGAAAGTTTCATTTGTCCCATAAAAAATACACCTTAGTAGGTTACAGTACAAGTCAGTTGGAGAAAGTCTTTAATTAGTAAACCATTAATATAAAACTTCTGTTTAAAATACCAGTTCCTGAAGGAAAAAAAAAAAATCCCTCTTGAAGTATAGAGAGTGGCCACTTCTTCCTTTATCGGAAATGTCTATGGTTATGTACACTGATGGACTCGGCAAAAGTCTTTTTAATGCCTGTATTTAACAATAACGGAGAAAACTTAAGAACTTCACTCAAAATTAAATGAAAATTTTGTTTTTCACTTAGTAAGTGTCATAGGGAAGGGGAAAAACTCTTGGCAACCTTAGGAAGCTTCTGATCTCTATGACAGAAGGAAAACACAAGAGAAGAAACTATTCCTCTCCACAAGGAGAAGACAAGAGAAGAAACTACTCCTTTTCTGAAAGGTGGTTTCTTCCTTCAGTTTAGTAAACGGCATTGGAGCAAAAGGCATTTTTACAGAGTATTGATATAAGGGATGGTGGAGCTGTTCATCAAATATTTTTGTGTTGTGCTTACAGAGAGAAATACATAGATTTTTCCTTTTGCAAACAGTAATGTGCTCTTTCTGGGAGAAAGGAACTGTCTCTTCTCAGCTAGAYGAAGAGTAAGTGCCACAGCCCTCTRTCTATTGAGGATATATTACAGAAAAGTATAACTGCTGCTAATAAACAAAATACTCAAGTGCCTTCTTAGAAGATTTAGCCACTGATAAAAAAAGTATTTCTGAATTATATTTTCATCATGGTTCAACAAACAAAGAAGATGAGGAATCACAGGGAATATATCAGTAAGAAAAGCTTATACATACAAGCATACAAGGTTATGCTTAAGAATTTGTTTCATGGGTGGTCTCGAGTCATTAATGACAGCATGCTTCATGTTCAAACTCTGCACTATTAAATTAAGATACAAACCACCCCCACCATCCAAAAAAGCAAATATCATGAAAAAATGGATAATTGCCAAACATGAGAAAAATTCACAGGAACCAGTGACATATCATCCAAATTTCAAACTCCAGCCCTCAGTGTTTCACGACCCTTACCTCTGTAATGGCACATTTGGTAAACGTGAACGGGTCCTGCCCTGATCGTCGCCACGGTGAGGAGATACGGATCGCGAACGATGATGTGTTGTTCTTTGCTGTTCTGGCACAGTTAGCGTTGTGGATTTACTTTCTCTAGAGCTAGTTCTATAGCCTACTGGTAAGAGGGCAACAAAAYGAAATTAGAGAGTAAAAGTCTGTGTTTGTAAAGAATTCAAACGGTTAGTCCTGTCAGGAACACACATCTAAACGTTCACATAATTATCAAGTAGTCTTTCAGCTGTTGGATATCTTGATGTATCATGCAGTCAGGACAAATTACTAGCACTACAGTGAAATGTCTATGCATACAGAAGTAAAGAAACTAAGAAGACTTTCAGTAGGTCCAGGAGGAGTGAGAGAGAAGACTGAACTACTTCTCTGACTTTGGCAACAGTAACCACAGTAAGTTACATTTCAAAATTCCCCTACAGTACAGAATACCTGAATGGAATCTAACAAATATAGACTTATTTTATCTAACTATGGAGAAGACATCCTTGTCTTCTTGAAGGCAACGCCAAGACTCATCCAGTACTACTCATGTACAAAGTGTCCTGACTTTTGCTTCAACTACATATTCTCCTGCTGAACTTAGTCAAAGCTACCTTGTTTCAAAAACCATAAGGATTTAGAGTACATTACATAGAATATTTGCTGTTACATATATTCTAGATTTTTTTCATATACCATGAATGAGTTGTAAGATTTTTGGTAGTTCACTTCTGTTTAGGATTTAAAACAATTATTAGAATGTTATTCCATTTTGAACTGTTGACACTCCTTTGCCTYCTCAATTTAGCATGTTGATTGCCTTGATAAACACTTTGAATCTCCTCCTAAGCTAGACGATGAAAATAAGTAAGATGAACTGCTTTCAATAGGCACCAATTATCTTTCAGACTTCATTTGCTAACTTTTACATATCTGAAAAGAATTTCACCCTCACTGGTAGAAAATTTGTCACCTCCCAAATTGTTGGTTAGATTTCAAAATAAGTATTTTGCTTATCTGAATTTGTCTAGTTTCAGTTTCCTGTATGTGTCCCTGCAATGCTGATCATATAACTTATAATATCGTAGGCTCAGGAACTGTGATTATCGCTTTTTCAATACTGAGATAGTTAATACTCATCTAGATAGTGAAAGCTATCCAAAATAGCTGAAGAACATCTAGGTGTCCTACGCTACACTAGCCACCAACCTTTTATCAAWTTTCCAGCAACTTTAGCCTCTAAAAAAAAGGATCAGCTTCAACAATTTCTTCCTGGCCTTAATACATATATCACTCCAAAGATGAGACAGATAAGGCAGGTGGGACWTAGTGCTGACAAAAGGATGACTAGCCAGTTTACTATGGACTTTTTGTAACCATCAGAGCTAGAAGATGTGTATGGTCCACTGCAAATGCAGCTATCATTTTGTCTAATGCTTACTTCTTATACTTCATACTCGCCAGGGCTGGTGTGAGAACATGGGGACATATCTTTTTCTTCCATTTGTTGAATCAGGGTGAGAGGAGGTCAAAAATCAGGGAGCCAGAAAGCATTATGACTTTTGAGAGTAAAATTGGGCCCAAAGAAAACTGCTCTTATTAAAAACATATCGTATAGCTCAGAAACAAACACCAGTTACCATTATGCTGTGTGCAAATGTGCACTGTTCTCACACCACAGTGAGTTTAACACCAGAAATAAAAATAATGAATATGGTTTCATATTTAAAACGTGACATTATCCAAGTCTGGGGAGGGTTCATGATACCATTTTAAAATCAGAAAAGGACTTGGACAAAAGACTTCTCAGAGAGCTCATCAGTAGCTACATACACAGCAAATGCTTGACRCTTACAGGTATTTCTAGTAGCACAGGTTAGTAAGTGCTGAGTGCAAGACAGACCTGTGAAAGCTGATGGCATGCATGAAAGACCATCTAGAGGACCTAGCAAAATCTCTGAAAATTTTCACCAAGAGTCCTCAACCTTTTAACAAATGACACCAATATTTCACAGGTTTTGATGTGCTGTGATGCTGGAGATTCCGTTTTTTCTAAAAAAGAGTTACAGTCATGTACTAATATTAGAAAAAAATAGGAAGCTCTTGCTGACATCAGGATAAGCACTGGGTGCAAATTTTGAAACAGAACAGGAATCTCTTCAGAAACACTGCTAGGGAGATTCCTATACTCTGAGGGAGTAATCCCTCTATTCTTAAGGAGTACTAAGATTGCTGCTGAAGATGAGACTGTTTTTTTGTTAGAGGAAGATAAAAGTCTACTTCAGATATAAGCTGGCTCTGTTCTCTCTCCCAGGATGACTACATCTGAGCCCTATCTGCTAAATGATGCTTCATTTTTTGCACAAGGTTGCTTCAGATAAAATCACATCTCTTCCACCAAAATCAATTCTAGTTATTTGAAAACTAAAATCAAAACAGTTTAAAATAAAACTTTTTTCCAAGCAACAAAATACATTTTAGATTTTTTGAACATGAATTTCAGTTTAAAATATAGTTCTAAAAAATCTCTCATTCACCTAAAAGAACTATACAGAGGGTAAACCTATGCATACAAACATCTGTCATCCAAATTGATTTTTTGCTATATACTATTCGTAGCTAAGCTGTCTGGGAGACAATACCAGAAATCTTTGCATCCTGGGTTTACAAGGCTTACAGAAGAGACTGGCTATTGCTCTCTAACTTCTAAACCTCTAAACCTAATAAATTAAATGTTAACTGAAGTATTGTCAAGTTGGTCAAATTTATCCATACTTCCACAATGACCATGACAGTGACAGCAACAGTAACGTTTCCTAATATACCCAAATAAAAAGGTTCTGTGCTCTCCAGAGTGAACAGAGAATTTTTTGCATGGCCAGCATGATAGCAGCAATAAAGCGCATGGCAGTTTATGTAGAAGTTTCTCAGCTGCTCATGGGAAACTCTCAGGTGTGATATGGAATGGAAGCTGCACGGACAATGAAAGCAGTTCTAGCAAATGTTCTGATACAGTCCTAGCTTTGTTATTTCTACAAAAGGACAATACAGAAAACTACAAGTTATTATCATCACCCTGCTGCTAAAGGAGCAAGACAAGTACAATACAATCATTTATACTAATCACTTCAGAACAGAAAATATAACTATTCTGAAGTTTTACCCACAAAAAAAACAATACAGGTCATTAAAAACATCCATTTGAATACTGCCAACTATGTATCTTTATGCTTTATATCTTATGCTTTTATTTTATGTAATTGAGAAATTACTTGAAAATTTGATTGAAAAGACATACCTGTTTCTGCAGACACTAATGAAATACCTTAAACTATGCTTTTAAAAATAAATAACTGTAAGCAGAACAATAATCTATGTTTTTGATCATTTCCAAGTCAGTAACTAGAAATTAGAAATATTAGAAACAGTTGAAAATGCAAAACTTTTCTACAAGCACAAGCATGAAACTCAGATAATATATTACCATTATAAATGCTAATCGTCAGTTTTGAAAACATCTCCTTTCACTTTGCTTCAAATGATAATGAGTAATTGTTTGTATGTAGTAGTAATGAGCTAATTGTCCTTGCTCATAATACTAAATATCAATCAAAATGAGTTGTAGGTACATTCTATTTTGATCTTTTCATTAAGTTTGCCTTAATGTTTCATTAAGTTAGTCTTAAATATATGAAAATATTGATGTGCATCCCTATCTACTTGAAGCCAAAGGAATCTGTGCCAAAATGGTCCAAGTGTGAACCTGGGTTGCACTGTGATCCCACAGTATGGAGAATCATGGCTGTGAAATCTGGACCACAGAAGAGCAACAGGGCACTCTGGTGAGGTCCACGACTTGCAGAGGGATGGAAAGGAGAAGTAAAGACTGCAGCACAAGGAACCTGTGTATGACTCAGATGTAACAGAAATGACTGTYGGATGGAGAAGACACTGATAGTATCACTCCATGCAAATAAAGATAGTCTTTAGGAGGACACAATCTTAAAATATTTAGCTGTGTGGTAACTAATAAAGATGTGGTAACTAATAAATATAAGAAGGCAGAAATGCAAATCTGACCTTGGTGTCCACACACATTTGCAAATCAGTACCTCAGATTCTCAAGTAAATGAGTTAGAAAATGGGACAAACAACATTTTTTAGTTCTAGCTGCAAAATACATTTTTATATGCTGTCTAGTCTGTCAAACATCAGTGACTTAAGACCAAAATTTTCTTTGTCCTCAGTGCCTAAAGTCTGCTTCATTATAAGAATTCAGGCTGCACCTAAAAAAAAGCACATACTTATCGCTGTATCCACTCATCTCATAGAAATCACAAATGGATGAACTCCACCCACACTTGATGGAAAATGTACCATTTTGTACTAAAATGTACCAAAATTAAACTCCAAAAATACAAATTTGTGCTTTGTCAGATCAGCTACCAGAATGCCTCTAAGTTGACTCTAGAAAAAAAGTGYCCCCAGGCCTTTCCTATTTCTGTTTCAGACTCAGCTTATTATAAATTCTTTTGTTACAGATGAAATCAAAGGCATGCTTGAGCATGCACAATGCCAAGAAATTTCCACAGGAATCAGTTACTCATGCATTGATCGCATGAACAAAATTAAATGCATTCAACTGTCATTTTAATTTTGAATATTTCCTTTGTCAGATGGAAAATGGTTTATTTCAAAAGGGAAAAGGATATCTTGAAGAACTGGTAGCTAAGGAATGTCTCTATTCTTAATACRGCATGATGAAGTCTTAGAAGTAAGTAAGCCTTCATTGGAACAACAATTTCTATATTGTCAACTAGCAAAATAATAAAMAGGAAAAAAAAAGTATTTGGAAATACATGATTCATTTTCATTTAAAATGTTCTCAGCTGATGGAATATTTTCAAAATTAATCACAACTTTCTAAATTTCACCATAATTTAATTCAACATTTTTTCATCAGGAATATTCACAGTAAAACTGATTTAGTACATGGAATAATATAATTTGATAATAGATTTACTAATGGAATAATCACTMTTTGCTGAGTTTGGGACTATTGGTCAACATATTAATCTCATCTGTGGCAAGAATTAAATGAAACATGCAATCAAAAATGATTCCCAAAATTTTGAGTCTGTAAAGGGTGCTGTTCTAAAGCTAAAAGCAAAATAGTCTCCACAAATATGTACTTATGAACATTTGGGGTAATGATAGGTCATGAAAGCTCATGAAAACTCTAAAAGATAAAGCCATGCAACATGCATATGCATCTTAATCTACAACCATGCATTTTTAATATAGTCCACAGAGGACTACATTATATCTAAGTTTCAAGCAAAAAAAAAATTAAATTAAAATAAAAAGCTTGGATTTTATAAGGATTTTTACAATTTATAAAATTATAAGGACAAGTACCATGGAATCCTCTGTCTCCACAAGGCACTTTCCCAAATCAGTATCCTCAATAATCTAAAATGTTATAATGGAAAAACAAACAAGCAAAAAAAGAAGAAGAAAGCAGGACCATGCTGTTCACCCACGCACCTGGAGGAACAACTCCAATACCATCATCAACATCATAATCTGAGATGTCACTATCACTGATTGGCCGAGATCCTGTACAACAGTAAGGTAAACAAATACCTCAACATCTGTTCATATTGTAAAATGTAAAAATATGTTATTTTAAAGTACTGGTAAAATTCAAGATAATCTTAACTGTAAACAATAGGAGATCTAAAATACAGCAATTTACATTGGTGAGGAGACGGCTGAGCCAACTCAACAGCTGAATGTTGCTGCTACAGCCTCCTGTTCCCTTCTCCTTCCCCCCTGTCCTCACTAATTTTCTACTAGGTCAGCTCAGCTCACTAAACCAGCAAATTGCTAATTCAAGATAAAGAAGAAATGAATACTTTGGTGCAACTTCAGTGAGCTGAGAAAGTTGAATCAGCTTGCTGAACAGGAAAGGAGATGCAGCACCATACGATGGGAAAGGTGAAGAGGAAAGAGCACTGAGACCTTTTAGGAAAGCCCAAATATCTCACAAAAATTAAGCTTTCATTTTCTGTATCTATATGCATCCTTATGCAGCCATTCCAACATTATCACACTTCTATAATTTATTCTTGAATGCACCTCTATTTGCTATGCAAAATCATCTGGAATTAATGACGCTTATGTTGAAAAAAAAACAGAAAAAAACCTGTCTTATATTTAAAAATCATCCYCTATGGCCTTCCTATTTCTAAATGTATTTTAAATTAAATGAACAAGGCCATAGTAGTTTCATATTTCAAAATAATCATTAATTTAATGTGCATTATGCAAATGTGCAATTAGATTCCTGAATATTAACTCTTTTCAAACGCATCTAAACCTCCAAAACACACATGCAGAATTGCACTGTGCTGCCAAACCTTGCCCTCTGATTGAGCAGTGAGTGCATGGGAGGTTGAAATTAGCTATATTCTAAACACTGCTTTTAGGACCCAAAAAGTCTTACAAGCTTTTCTAAAACAAAACTTTTAATTATTATCAAAGAATCCAGTAATGATGAACCTGATCTTTGTACTTAAAAGRAAAATTGTGCTAACAATTCTCTTCTGAGAGTGAAAACAAAGCCAATTTCAACATCTGTCGCAACTTAGAAGTTATACATTCACACGCTGTAATCTCATAATTTCATGTCTTTTTTCATGTTGAAAGACTTCAAAATATTTTTATCTTACATATGAAAATTCTAATTTAAAATTTTAAAAGATGAAATTTAAAATTTTAAAAGATGAATAGAATTTGGACCACCTACTTTGTAATTTTTTGCTAGAACTTTCTCCGCCATGGACATGTCTTCTTGGCATGAAGGGTGATGGCTGAGGCAGAGGTAGTGAAGATTCATCATGTGTCTGTAGCTTATACCAATGTGGTTCATCATCTAAAAGTGCTGTTTCCAGCTCTATAAGAATCTAGTAGAAAAATTATCAGGTTAAATGTTACTTTTAAGGAATGATAAAATTACATAGCATGCACACATACAGAGAGACACATATATGTATCCATAACCAAACAATCAATGAGGAAATGAGAAATGCAATTCTATATGTCACCTCTCCAAGAAATTCACTTTCTTCTTCTTGCACTCTTGGCTGATCCCATACAGTTATTTCAAGCATTCGTTCTCTAAAATCTCTACGATGTACGTGTGAGTAGAGAAAAGTTTGGTTCCATTTTGGTTCTAGACTTTTCTTTACTGTTTTGGTCCTCCTTTTACTCTTATCACTGAAACAAAAATATTTATTGTAAAATGCATACAAAAATAAATCACAGAATGCTACCTACTTATCATCACTTACTGTTTTCATTCTTTTTGATCTAATAGAGCCTAGAAAAGTATTTCTGTACAGTAGCTCACATTTATGCAAATGTCTACAGTGTTTATTTGATACTGGCTTGCACACTTTGAATGCAGGTTTTCCTATACTTAATCTAACTTTAACAAATTATATAATTTATATAATCTTTATTTGGTAAACATTAGTTTTATGATTCAATCAATAATTTTAAATGGTAAATTACAAAGATTTCTAAACTGAAATGTTACCTTCTGTCTGGAAGAAAATACATTTTTACATAGGGATTCCTGGGGCGCCCATCTACTCTTGTTGGCAAATCTGTTGCTTGCAGAACATTCACTATTAACTGATGTCCCACTTTGTCATACCACAGTTTCACCTGCAAGAATCAAGTTACCAGAACATATTAATAAATATGAGAAAAAAAGAATTTTCAGACTGCATCACATTAAGCATAAAACACATTTTTTTCTTCAAGAGGGAAGATTTATTTGAAATCGGAAAGTTTGAAAGTGTGGAAGTGGAAAGTTGAATTTAAGATAGATTTTGGTATTATGCCAAATAATTTTTTATCTACTAAAGCTCAGTAAAATGGTGGTGTTCCATTGTACTCACATTGTTTATCATACTCCCAGCAAAATCTTTTACATGTGAGTCCAAATAAGTGAGTATCTATCTTAGCAGTGTACCCTAAAAGTTACATTTCAAATGGGGAGCCCAGACTGCAGCAGAGGCTGAGGTCTGACTGAAACACATCTACCCTGACTTGTCATCTTGCAAACCCTCTTATGGAAAGAACAATAAACAGCTAAATTACTTCTTAAAACAGAATTGTAACATCATTATATTTTTGATCCTGTTGTATACTCAGAAATTAATACATTCACTAGAGTGATTTCACTCTTTTAGAGACTTTATAAGTCTCAGGGCTTCTACAAATCAAAGTCTAAGTACTCATTATATCTTTAATAAGCATGGCTTCAATTAGCGTTGCATTGCAGAGAACTCCAGAATGTGGTGTTTATCTAAATTAAAATGCGTTACTGACTCATCAATATAGCAATTATAAGAATAGAGCTCTTCAAACGCTCCTATAAAGAAGACTGAGTGATACTATGCCTGTTATCTGCAGATTAGCAGACACGTACCTAGCAGTTACTACCTGCTATACCGAGGGTACATGATGACAAGCGACATGGCACTTTCATGGGCTTTTCAAAATGTAACTTCCTGCATTCTCTGGAGTCATAGGACAACAACTCTGTCTCCAACGTGATTCCTGCAATGGCTTGCAAGTGTGTACAAAAGGTCTAAAAAACATTTGAAAGCTGTTGGGTTTTACCAGCAACAGTCATGCTCCTTGACTTCCCCCCAGAACCTACCAGAGAATGTGGAGGGCCCCGCGACCAACAGTTGACTTAGTCTGATAAAGATGTGTTATTAACTCAGGAAAAACAAAAACATGCTTACAGAAAGCTGCCCTGGTAAAACTTGTGGTGCATCTCTTAGAGCTCCTGGGCTGGTTGGAGATATTACAGAAATAGAAGGCCTTTCCATCTTCTGCGATTCAAAAGAACTTGAACCTAAAAACATGAGGGAAACTCCATAASTTTCCATCTGAAATTTTGATAATGTGAAATTTGGATAATTTATGAATTGCTTCTTCTTTGAATTGTATTAAGCTTGCATATACAGTGCAACACGATTTATATAAAGGAGAATTTTAAACTGAGGTWGGTAGGATGATAGAAAAGACTGTTTGCCCTCCCTTATCTCAGACTAAATCATTTTTTTTATTCTGTTCTAAAAAACGAGCTTCTCAGATAACACTGACACATCAAACTGTATGTTTTAAACAAAACATTCTCTTTCCATAGACAGAATTATGCATGTGAAAGCTTTGAATAAGCCCATATTTATCATGCAGCTTATACTTCCAGTAGTCTCAGAAATGCGATTTCCATTTCCAACAARTAGATAGGTAGCTATGCGTGGAAGCAAGACAAACATCTGGCATGGAAGGCATTCCTGTCAGTCCAAGTGGTCTACCAGCAGCCCTTGGCCAGTAGAGCAGAGCCCTCACTAGTGAGGGCAAACTCATCACAGGAACTGAGCAGCACTGCAACAGCACTGGGGCCGTCAGTCAGTGAATGACTGTTTTGGGCCATAGACTTATGGCCAGTGTTATAGACAGCCTTGAAATGCAAAAATATGCACTGGTATGGCCTTAACAACACGGGACACAAAAGCAATCAACAAAACCCTGCCAACATTTGAAATAYATATTGTTGTACTATTGTAAATATTTGTAAATTATTGAATCAGAAGATTGTTTCAAAGTCCAAAATACACTGAATGTTTTGACATAAAATCCTAGAAGTTGCCAAAGTTTTGCAGAGTTTATCTTCTAGAAAATTGATAGCTGAAATGATTATACTTAGTAAAAGACTTAAGAGTTAGGAAAAAAAATGAGTACTCACTAGACTCTAGTGGGGGATGAGAAGTTTCAGGAATCCGTGGAATATCACTAAAACATGAATATACATGAAATAATTAGAAATAACAGAAATGGCCTCTGCTATATCAACTAAAATGGTTATGGGACATTTTCTTTTTTTATTTTTTAGAAACACAGATCTCATGCATGTTTTTGTTCTCATGCATGAATGGAGATCCCCCCCTCTCTATAGAAAGGGAAAATATTTAGACAGTAGACTGTTTTACACTAGTGTTCATGAAAATGTCAATAATGCAAACTACTACTTCTTTCAAAATGAGGAACTAGAAGAAGTAACAATACGAATACTACAATGTTAATATTGTGGATAGATTCCGCAATATTTTAACAAGTAAAACAACAAAGAGCTTTTATGAAAAGCGGCAAAAGAGACTATAACTACTGGTGTTCAACTATTTGGGGGGRAAAAAAGAAGCAAAGAGATAGATTAACTCACTAGTAACTTCTATACAAACGTCTCAACGAGTTCACGGAATGAAAGTGATGAAAATGTCTTACAATAATAAAAAGAAAAAGCAAGTAACATGAGCAACATTGAACAAAAAATGCATTTCTTTGAAAGTTAAAAACATGGCATATTACAAATAAATATGGCCATTTTTCTGTATTGACATACAAATACCTAGCATAGAAATATATATATATTTAAAGCTACAGAGAGCAGATCTTTTAATATTTTCAATTCCCATAATTCTGAAATATTTATTCAGAATATTCAAACTGATTTTTCTGTTCAATTTGACTTTGTTTCTACTTCTTTTTTCCTGTGCTAGAATATCAGCACTCTCTTATCCAATACAGCATTATTTGTATTAATATTAAATTTAAGATAAAGGAGTGTTTAAACATAGAAAGTTCAGCCTTCAGAGTCCAGTTATGCCTAGATTGGCAGAGAAAGAAAAATAGTTTCATTTCCATTTTTTTTTTGTATTGCCCACAATACAGTGGGCAAAGCTTCAGAGGAAAGGAAATGAGGGTTAAAAATAAGCCCAAATAATGATTATACATATATAAGCACTTAAGAATTGCTTCACTTCAACATCCCTTTACACTACCAGATTTACAGAGTGCATTCTAATAATGAAAAAATACAAAAAAAAAATCTGAAAAAATCAGATCCACACAGTTTACAAGAGAAAGATTAAATATTATGGTGAATACAAAGATCCTGACAAACAGGTCAGGGTGAGAGCATTATCTCCACTTAAAGCTGGTAATAAAAAAGGGTTTCTAAATATTCACCAGGCAACATGGAGTGACAAAAATAAGCTGCATTTTTTAAAGAAGATGCACATCTGACAGGAGAGAAATGAAAGTACAATTTATAATATATTTTTCTAAACTCCTCAAAATTCTTATGCAAAACTCAAAGAGACAGCGAAATCTAGAAGGTAAATTTAACTCCATGGTTTACAATGGAAATATCGTTTGGCAAAATTTCTTAAATATTATATTCCCTAAGAACAATACTGCTGGACTAATTCTTGTCAAATGTCTGAATTTTCTCTTTTAAATGTTAGCATTCTAATTAAAGAACAAAGTTTCTAAAATACAGTAATATCTCTTCTAAAGTAACAAAATGAGTCTTATTATTTTTGGATTGCAGGAAAAATTATGTCATTATTATTTACAAAACTACTTTTTAGGAAAAATAGTAAAAATCTCATGACTTTAAATATTCAAAACTAGACTAGTCCAAGCAATGATAAAAATGTATGCAAGCAATGTATAAAAATGTATAAAGTTAAAGCACTTACTAAAATGGAAACATAATTTTACTTTCCTTTTAAAAAAATGTTAATTTCAGAAAAGGAACATCAGAAACCATGAAAGCAAAAAAATGCCTATATTAATTTTTTTTTAATTTCTACTTTTAAAGGCAATGCTAGCACTAAGTATTATGCGATGTTACATACGATTTTCCATGTTCCAACCCTTTCACTCCTCTATGAACACCTAAATCCAAACTGTACCTGAGCTTGAGACTGTTGTGAGCAGATTTGGTTTGTGAGCATTTGGAGCCAACCACTATTTTTTAAAGCATTTACACAGATCTTTCTCATTACTTTGAGGAGCAGTGATGCATCGCCCTCTACACTTTTCAGAGGCCCTGAGATCCTGTTCCCAATATCCATCCTCCTTTTCCCTCCAAATCATTCTTTCTTATCAGAACTTGTAGCTCAACCTGTACTCTTTATATTACTGGAGCAACTCTCTGGAATTTAGTACTGCCTGTTTTGTTACAGCTCAACAATCTCTACACAGGAGCTGAACCACCCTAGAGAAACAACAGCTTTGGCACCATTAGCAATAACCGTAGAAGTGCAAGCAAAGATAATTTGGATCAGGTAAAGAAAACAGAAGGAGAAGGAAAAAAGAAAAAAAAAAAGAAAAAAAAAAAAAAAAAGCATTGGTTTTACCTGCATTATCTCATCTAAGCTCACCGGAACACGCAAGAGATGGTCACTGTGCCAAATTTCTTCTCCGAGCAGCTTACTGCTAGAGATCTTTTGATGCTGTCTTATGTCAGCAGCCTCTTGTGATTTATGCATATTCATAGGTATTTTTTCCCCCATATTTAGATGTCCAACCCATTAATTGTACTTTTTATAGGCTACTTACCTACCTTGTGTTGTGATAATTAGCATTAACGTCAATTAGTTCCTATGGTGTTTCTATGGTATTATTGTGGTTTTACAGTTTATTGTTGTTATGCCTTTATCTGTTAATAGCACCGAWTTTTTTTTGCATTTTCCCTATAAACACCCTACAATTATCCATTACTCATAATTGCATTTGCTGATAGACATAGAAATCCAAATTCACAAGACCTAGCAAATTATTTAGGCATCAATTTTGTAACTTGCAGGCATCTAATCTCTGCCTTTAGAGTACACCACTTAAGTCAAACTCCTCATATTTGGGCTTTTTAGGCATAATACACTGGACTTTTAAAATAAAGGCCATTAGATATGCTGGTACATTATTTGCATTATTAATTAAGACAAAACACTTAAATTATTAAGACAAAAACACTTGAATTATGTAGATGAAATATCATTTTTCAGGAGTTTCGGGAATCTGTTTCTTTACAGAAATTTTAGGTGTAATGGACTGCCACACACTGCTACTACTAATTAGATAAAATTTTGTGGAATCAGCAACTGAAGTAGACAAAAGCCTGACTCATTGGCCCAAGTGAAAATCACTTTCATGATTTTGAAATGCCTACGTAACTCAGATAAAAAGACAAACAGAAGTTAAAAAAAAAAAGGAGGTAATCTGTCATCCATAAAAGTATATATTTAACCCAATTCACATGCACTGTAATAAAGTCTTGTGCAATATATTCTTTATTCTTCACCTATACACATATTTCTTCTGTTGTACAAGATATGACTTCTGTTCTTTTTAAATGACAGACAAGTAAATCGCAATCTGATTAAAAAAAAAAAGACTTTGATTCTTTATCACTAAGCAAAGGAAATAACTTTAAATTTCAAAGTTATATGCTCTATTCCATTCTGATATTTATTTCCTCTCTCTTTCTCTCTCTCAAAATAAAACAAAAAAACAAGACACAGTTCCACTCAGGAATAAAGTTGTTATATTATATAAATACTTCATACTAAGACTCATAATGTTTCACAGTAGTGCAATCTGATGTGGCCTGTATTTGCCTCTGTCTGGAAAGAAATATGAATGGGTCAAAAAAGCAAAATATTACATTTTTCTGGTTTCAGAATGCATTTGATTAAATTCACTGCTCAGATTCAGAAACGTTCTTTAATATGCAAGTCCATATTAATATGGAAATGTTCGTTAATATGGAAGTCTTTTTTTAATATGAAAATTTTGACTTTTAAAAATCTCCATATGGCATTTAATTGAAATTAGAATCATGTTAATTTTATTTAAAGACTGTTAATGGTGATCATGATTAATATGGTAGAGTTCATTTGCAAAATAGCTACACTTGCACAGTACAGATAAAAAATCAAATATCAAAAGCTGATGTGAAATAGATGTAGAAAAAAATTATTCTAGTGAGAAATGTGTTTATCTTACTAAGATAAAAACACTTCTTAGATTTGAGAGAGATAAAAAATAAAATTGGATAAATTCTGATAAATTCAGAGTGAGATAAAATGTATTAATATGGAGAAAAAGAATCATTGTCTACCTACAAGAAATGGATTTGAAGATCTTGGAAGCCAACGAGCTACGGACAGATTTTTTAATTKGCTTCAAAACTAACCGAAAGTCACTTGTTAATCACAGAATACAACTAAACTGAAAGATACAAAATCTGATTTGCATTGAAACCTGTACAACTTGGCTCAAAACAGTCCCAACAGCATCACACTCAGGGATGGAATGGCGAATATGACACAAAGCAGCTGTGACAATTAGAGGGATTATTTTTTCCAGCTGAAACATTTTCTGACTCTTCGGATGCCTACTTGGGAAATCAATACTACAAGAACTGTTATCGGTAACCTCAAGCTTGGATTTATTATAAATAAACATTAAGACTATAAACATCACTTTTTTGTTTGTTTAAAATTATATTTGTAAGTGCAAAGGTATTTTTATCTTTCCATTTTTGATTCTGATAACAATATCACTTGAAAATAYGTATAATATTTTCAAATAAGACAGAGGAAAGTTATTTGTCTCTATAAAGTTCCCACTAGTATTGCCTTATTTCAAATTATAAAATACTCAGTGCTTCCTGTTGCTTTCTTCTGCTCACTAATACTCACGTAAGCTATTTTAATTTAGCAAAGTTAAAGCCTGACAAATAGTTTAACTCACTCACCATTCCACTCACTTTATGAGAGAAGCCTGGTTTATTTGATCATAAACAATAAAAAATAATTCTCTTCTGCCATTTGGCAAAAACTTTGTTAGTATTTTGACCATAGTGAAATACTAATATATATCACTGTACAGATCCAAGCTTCTTGTAAGTAGTAAAGAAAATGGAATAAGCACAATATTAATAATAAAAAATGAATCATTCCGTTAACAAAAGATAAAAGCTCATGAATTCACAAATAATCCCTTTGAAAGTCGCATTAGCGGAAGTAATAGCTATGCTTAAAAAGCAAGTCTTTAGCCTTACCCAATAGGCCTTGAAACAATAATTTCAACTTGAGGTTCTGATTTTGATTCTAAAATAATGTTGTAAACTTCTTCATTTGTAGCTCCAGGCAGGGGTTTACCATTCCATTCTAGAACTTCATCCCCTTGAATTTAAAAAGAAGTTTATCTCGTTTCCATATTCTTTTACAATGAAGTGCAAAACATTCATGAAACCAAATGTAAATAAMTTCCATTCCTCAAATGAAATAAATTAAAATACTGTATTGAAATCAGAAAAGGTTTGGAGTCCCTTTCAAGGCTCCCTTCTCAGAATACTGCTACAATTTGTAGAGCACAGAACATGTTAAAGAAATCATCTCTGGAAACATTAAGTATTTCTGAAACAAGGTAGCACCAGTTACTGTGTTGTGAAATGAAAGAATGGTGCTTTTTAGGAGGTCTTTTATTAACAGGTAAAAATAAACACTGCAAAACAGGTTTATCGTTGAAGATGAGAAACGTGAACATCTAATGTTAAAACTTCTAAAATCATGCATTTTATTACAATTTCTACTCTATGCATTTTGATTTTCTACAAAAAGGAAGCTTTCATTGTCCATGTCAAATGAATAAAAAATATAGGCAAAGGATGAATCAATGTCTCCTGAGCATGCTCGGGCAGATGAAGACCAAAACAATGTGAAGTTATTAAATAATATTCTTTTTTTGAAGTTTGCCATCTAACATTTAAATACATACGTCCACTGCATTGTCTTTTGGCATTATTATGAAAAGGAGGAAGTTTTTAAATATAGTTTCTAAGGAAAATTCAGTATATAAAATTAAACGGCAGGGACTGTAAGGTAAGTTTAAATTTCCATATCCCATCACATACAGTGGTCAAAACCTCCACAACCACCAGTGGCACAATTTTTTAAAATTTTATTATTATTTATATTTTTTATATTTCTTTATTGAGAATGATTTCGTATTTGTGAGATTCAGTGAGATTCAGTGAGAGTAACCCTACAGGTGGAACTTTGCTGCTTTCTGACACAATAAAAAACAAGTGATAGAACTTGGGCTCATTAATAAGCCCAGGAAAATAATTATAAAACCTGACATTCTAACTACCAAAACATGCAGCTTTAATTTCTTGTTATGTTCCAAGACTGTCATTCCTTCAGCTCAAACTGCCTACATTTTGATATTTTAAGAAAATCCATCTAAAGAAGAGCCTAAAAAGGATCACATCAGTTTACAAAGCATTTCAGCTTTCTTTAGCACATAAGGATTTGCAGTGTACAATGAAAGCTGCAATGCTTGCTTGCTGAGGGAAGTTTAATTTTCCACTACAAAAGGGAATAATCATTTAACTGAAATTAATTTAAAGATCTGGTATATTTATTACATAGTCTTATCATTAGAAGTGGAACAGGTAGTGATTCTAGATATTTATGAGAAACTTGATTTAAAATTCATACTGCTTAGTGATAACATTCCCAATTTCTTTTATGATTTCTATTACGCATTTTAAAGTTAATAACAGCTATAAACTAATGTGACTATTTTTGCTTAAAAAAAATCTGACTTTTTACCGAAAGTTAACTTAATTTCTAAACAGGCATTAATTTCATCACAGGCATTAAAAAGAACAAGTTTTGCAATTCTTATAATTTAATACCAAAAAGCAACAAATAGATATGCTAAATTTGTARTACAAATAGAAGAACACAGTTTATATTTGAATTGCACAGCAACGAATCTAACACATTTTCAAGGAGACAGAATAAATGCACCATAGCTGAGGACTCTCTGGAGCCACTTGTCTGTACWGCTGTTTTAGAAATCTAAGCAGCTTTTTCACTTAGGACAGTCACTGGCAGAAAAAAAACAGTTAAAAAATTTATCTCCAATCTGACTAAGCATAAGATCCTCATAGTGGGAACGTTAAATAATAGAAGCGGCCCAAATTGTGCTKGCAAATAACAACTTAAGGCTAATTCCAAATGGGGATTTAGGTGTGATGACACTCCTCCTAGTTCTAACCAGATAAGCAGCAACCAGCAGATGTCCTTTTTATTTTGTTCAGCTGAACCAATTCTTGGTCTCTTATGTTACCTTTTTCATCATTTTGCGCCCTGATTTTTCCTCTCTGTGATATGAAAACAGAGAAAAACCATAAATGGCAGCAAATTCAGGTGAGCTGAGCTCCCCAGTCTCACATCACACTGTGAGAGCTCCAGCCCAGAGCTCCAGTAGCCCAGAGCTCCAAGTGCAAGGTGGCCAAGGAGCTGTTAATAATAAGTAAAATAGTAAAATCACTGTAGTGAGTGTGGTTGCTGCAATGAGCCATTTTAAAATATGTTTATATTGTTTAATTTATAGAGTGTGACAAGCAGCTCCTGAGATGAGATAACAAGCAAAAAATTCACTGGTGGTTCGCAGTACTGACACCTCAGCACTAACACATAATGCCTTGTGTTTTGTTCATATATCTAAGCCACTCAAGGAATAATAAACCTAATAAAATAAATAAATAAAGTAAAAGTAAGCAGTTTTAGCATTCTATAAGGGCTTGAAAAACACGTTTCTGTGTTTATAAAATATCAGCATATCACATACCACTTGATTGAAATGAATATATATTACCAACTGCATTCCTAAAAGCCTTAATTTAAGACAATGTATTTCGTGTGCAACTGCTTTACTTACCCGCTCTGAGATGTCCCACCACATCAGCCAAGCTACCTTTCTTCACTTTGGTAATGAAGGCACCGAGTCGTCCTAATTCTGTCATTTTTCCTCCAACAACCTGCATAAATGATAAGTTTGTAAGCTTCCCAGCAACAAGCCAGATATCATATCAAGCATAAATCTAAAATACAAAAAAAAAAAAACCCCAAAAAAACAGTTCTGCCCTCAGCAGATTACATTGATAAAATATAAAATCAAAAATATTCCCTTGTTGATATGGTATTATCTCCAGCAATTTTGTGTTTCATCAGCAATATCCTCAGTAGAATTTTATAATAAAATGCATCGGGGAGCAGTGGTTCATTAGGTATTATTTCTTCATGTTTKCATCCTGTTAACTACTGGGAGTTTTAACACAGGCACATACCCCAAGAAGAGGCCTACCTCTCATCCATGTCTCAATCTGGAGTCACTCATTTAATTGTAACTAGCTTTCTTGAAATAAATTGTGCATTTAACACACCCTCAGCTATCTTCACTGATATGTTTTACATATACCTTCACCATATAAACTCCTTCACTATGGTTAGGTGAAAGATATGAACAAAAGGATGAAATAGATTCACATCAATAATTTATCTGTGTAATGTTCAATGTTTACTAAACACAAAATACTTTAAATTTTCTCAGCTAATCATATCATTTCTGTATCATGCTTTACGTGAGCTAAGGGACGTATTTATAGTTAGCACTTCAAAGGCAAACATTGACTGCAAACCTTATGAGATTCTTAGTACTCAGCAAGACAGCAGTATAAATTTCATGTTAACATTTATTTACCTGGTTTATACCTACTTTTGTCTGCATGGAATATCTAGAACTTGAATTAAAGGGATTTAACAGAAAAAATAGGGAAGGTATACTTAAAAAATGAAGAGATATGTGTATAGAAAGTCTCCCTGTGTTTCCAGTCCATCAAGCATGTGAGCTGTTACAGCTTCCAAYATTTGTTTCTTCAGCTCAGGCGGTCTGTACTGGGCTCCAGTGGRGCTCTGTTTGCCTCTGGTCTAATTTTTCAAGTGCTTATAACACTATATATGTAGGAAATAAATACTGTCTATAATGAATATGAGGTAAAGGCTTTTCCTTTCCAGTATTTCAAGGAAAACACCCTGGAATATTTCCTCCTCATATTCAAACATCAGACTGCATTTGCAGTCAGACTTTAGGTGCTGCAGCTTCCATAGACACAACACTGCAGGAGRCAGTTGTGGTGCAGGCGCAAGGGCTGCTCTCACCAGGATGGGTGACGTTTTGTCCTTGAGCACAGCAGCAGCTGCCCAGCAGCAGCTACAGGCACTCAGCTAAAACCTGAGCACATACCATATGACTACAAATACAGAAGCAAAGATGCAGTGGAAACACGCTTGGAAACAAAGGCATGTAGTATTCATGAGATGGAAGAATGTGGGGCTGGGCAATAAGAAAGTCTAGAGAACTAGGACTGTGTGTCAGAAAAGGGAGATGAGTGGTCACCACCTCCCATTCTCTACTCACATCCAAAGAGACCTCTCAGTATTGAGGACTACCTCATATTTTGAAGAAACAACAGTATGTTGAATAGCATATGGAATATATTTTTGCTAAAAGAGAGTATAAATGGAAAGGCTTCTGATTTAATGTTAGAATTCGACATCTTAGGTCAGTGGTAATTTCATTCCTTTACCAYACAGTCCCTTTACTACTTACTTTTAGCCCCAGTAATGCACCTGATTCCTTTGGCATGGTTGTTCTCTTGTTTAGAATAACACGTCCAATTAAGCGATCTCCTTCTTTAGAAGGCTGCCACGTTACTGGATGCTGTCAAAAAAAATGAGCAGCAGAATAAAAAAAAAAAAAAGAAAATAGCATAGCATGTACACACAAGAACTCAATCTACATTAAAACTCAGTTAATCTTTTAGTATATATTTTGATGAAAACCTCTTGAGTTCCAAGATACTTAAGTCAAGCTTTCACATACTATAAATAGAATCAAAGCTCCAATAACAAGAAATCAAAGTTGAACTGAAATAATCAGTAAACATTTTCATTCGTATATATGAACTTTTTTTTTAATCAYTTTCTTACCGAACTAATTGGAGATGTTTCCCTACTGTGCCACGTGGCAGGATCCAGCCAGTAATAATCCAAGTCACCTGGAAGAACACGAATGGAGAGAAATGCATATCTCTCAAACAGAGAAAGGTGTATGAATGATTACTTCTCTCTATATTACTTTTGATGTACAATAGTCTAATCATACAAATTCAACACTTGCATTATGATTCAAATTAACTTAGACATATCAGTTTGAAAATATAGCATACATACATACATATATATACACACACACACAAGGCCCTCTGTTTCTTTTTGAATCACATATCCAAATCAGCTGGGATTCCAGCTCTTCTTCAGTTTGCCCAGTCACTTCCCAAGGATGGATTCCAATACAGTGCATTTACATTCTTCCTCCTCCATCTCCATTACAAACACACTGTGCTACAGCTAATAATAACATTAAAGAAAATGCTTCACAGAAAAGGCACCTAGCGAGAGTTAAGGACAAACCAGTGAACCAGTTTCAATAACTCATAAGGGAATTAATACTGTGCAAACAAGCACTGTGCACACGGTGAGGGACAGAAGATGAGAAATAATAACAGGACACAGATTACAGGGTTAAAATAGCCACATAAAAAGAACAAACAGTACAAATAACAAATACAAGATTGGAATCTTCTTCTTTTGAGACAAACTTCTATAGTATGTTCATTAAGAATATAATCAYGAATGAATGTGTGCAGAAGCCCTGGATCGCTGGGACTGAGGAGGACCAAGGCACATCAGTGCCGAGAGTGGCGGCTGGGACACTGAGGGCTGGCTGAGGAAAATCTGGAATTTTTTATTCCTTTAGGCATTATTGTGGTGTAAGAGCGCACTGCAATAGACAGGTAGAAGGATTGCTCTTTTTAATACTCTCTTGAAAWAACAGCAGTATATAAAAGTTTGATCTTAAGTAATCTAAGTGATGCTTGCGATCTTTTTCATGTGTGAAAAGAAACAGTAAGCTATTCTGCTATTTATTACAATATCTTAAAAAAAATCAAAATCAAAACACTCACCTCTCCCTGCTGAAGTCTATATCCAGTCCTAACTCCTTTTGGTATTTTTTCACCCTCACTTGAAAGAATTTTGGTCATCTGAACTGTTAGCAGAACATTTACCATGACTGCTTTTTGAACTCACAGTGAATATTTTCTTTTAAGTCTTCAAATTATGTCCCAGAATCTAGCTTTCATTATGGAACAACTCTCCCTAGGCTCTTCTAATGACTCTCCTAGATCACTTAAAAACTACTAGGTAAAAATGATCCTTTCATTAAGGTCAGGGACTTACCTCAGATATACCAGYTTTCACACTTAATATATTCTATGCCTTGGGAATCCATACTGTATTTTTTTATGTACACTGTATGTAACAGAACTTCACTATTTTATTTTAGCAAATACAGCTCTATAAGTACAGTTACATTGTTACTCTTACATGTGCACAACCAACAGTAGTCCAAACAAAGCAGGAATTAGAAAGAAGAAAATACAAATCTGCACAAAGACTCCACCATTTTTTTCATTCTCTATTACTGTTGCTGCTCTACCTAATAGCTATTTATTTATGCCATTCCGGCACTGCAGTATCCCAGAGGTTAATGTTTTGTTTAACTACACATAACTTCACTAAACTAGTATTAGAGGTGTGAAAATGTAAGAGCATCATTTCGGGAGTTCATATTTTCTTAAGAACAAGCAAGCTATAAAATGAACTATTCACAGAGTCCTCTATCCCTGATAAAAATCACTACAAAATAATTAATAAAGGCAAATTTAGGATGGCACAGAAAAAAAAAAACCCTTCTTTTCTAATGATTAAATTGTCAATTTATAGGCTTGGTCAATTTTTAAAAACATCTTAGTGCCTTACATTTACAAATATCAAATAATTAAATATAATAGAGTGATACAAACATAAGATATAAAAACATTGTATCATTTTTGCTGTACATTATTGATATACTTACATAAAATATATACAGAAGTACCTCAACACTATTTAGAAAACATGTATAGTTATAATTCATGCTTTACTTAGGATTGACAGAGTGAAATATGTATACAGTTATAAAACCCTGTCCCATACATTATCCCAAAGGAATAATTCAAAATGTTGTATGCTGTCAGAAATTAAATACTTTTCCTATTCTATCATATTATCCTGCTGCTCAATGCACACTGGGGCATAAACTGATACCATCATACATCTAATTTACCAAATACATGAAGATATGAGACAATCATATTAGGTATTTCTTGAGAAATGTTTGGTGGTCTTCAATCTAATTTCAAGATGGGGAATAATAACTTGATTTTTTTTTTTTGTCAGCAACATACATGCCTTCAAAATAGAGTGAAARCAAAATTGGCAGCACTGAAACAGCGCTCCCTTCCAAAATGCTTCCTCTTCAGCAGCACTATCCATAGCATAAGCTAATGCTGTGGTCTTGTGTGAAATTCTGCACAACTCCTAAGTGCTAGAAATGACAGCCTTGTCTCTGCTGCAAAGCTGAAGTTTTTTTGCATGAATGTGCACAGAATACAAGAAATACCATTGAAATAATGTATGACTAGTCACTGCTTTCCAAAGAATCTTGAATACTGGAGGTTAAATGCCCGAAAACATTTCCCTGGCCTTAGACTGTGTTGAAAGGCCAGAGGTATTTGCAGAGTCCTATTGTGGTGCTTTGCTCMAACCCAGGTGCACCAGGTCTGCAGCAGTTATCTAAGACCACAGGCAGGCAGAGCCCAAGGCTCAGCCTGCCTACATTAGAAATKAATTATTAATGAAATAGTTCTACCATGTCCCTAGAAAATTTGCACTATTATTTTCAGAGGCTTCATCTAAAATTAAAGTGCAAACCACCTTCCTAAATTAGACAGACTAGATCTATCTACTAGCAAAACCAGCAGGCATATATGCTGTTTGTATCTATTAACTTTGTTAAATTACAGATTCTAAGACAGCAGGTATTCTATACATAAAATTAAAAAAAAAAAAAACTTATCAAAAACCTGGAATAGTCCTGCTATGTCTTCCTCAGATCACATGGAACAAGATCAATATTTTATGAATGCTGATAATTTTTCCCAAAGGAAAATCAACAGAAGCCATCTCTCAAACTACAGCAAGTTAGGACAAGACCACCCTATGAATAGAAAAACTGGAAATATCCTTAGTATGTTGTTACATTTGGCTGCTATAACACATGTGATAAATCATATCATTAAGACATTAACAGTAAACCAACGAAGCAGATGTATGCCCAAGAGAAAAAAAAAAGTAGATAAAGCTTTTTTATCACTTCAAAAAATAAACTCACWAAAATAAATTAACAATATAAACAATGTATGTTTAAATTATTACAGTTAAAGTGCTGACCAACCACAAAAGGAGAAATCACATGAAGTACCCTGGCTTGACACAGAACCTTCACATCTAACGGGCAAAGGGAGAATTCAAAAAGTTCCTTATTGCCTATTTATCCAGGAAGCTTCACAAAAAGTTTGTTTTATCCTTGATTTCAAACCAACTGACTCCATACACCTGCAATCAAGAACTTAAATCCTTGCAGAATGAGGTCTGTGTTTTAACATTTGCACAGGTCAAGGACTGGCTCACTCATGTGGTATTTGGGAAGAATTTCCCATGAGTATGAAGTTGAGATCTTATTTTGTACAGAAAATATGTAATTGAAATGGACATGAGCTACTCATACAGGTCCTAACCACTGAATGTTAGCATACTGTAAGACTCCAAAATGTAAATAAAATACAAGTAATCCATTTAAGTGACCATTTTTGTTTAATAGATAATCAAATTTGTAAAATGAAAAGCAAGTTATTTTTTCGAGAGTAGTRTAAGCTTATAATTCTGGATACAGAGATACACATCTATCCTCTAAATTAAAAGCCTGAACAGCTGATAATAATTGTTCTCATGTTATGAAGCAATCCAAGTACTTTCAAGTTTGCGTAGTTTAGCTAACAGATGTCTCCTTCCCCTTCCTCTTCTCTTTGTTTTTGACTGGGTTTGATTCCCTTTGAGAGAAARGTGGTAAAAGGAACTTTTAAAAAGCCCACATGGCAAAATATTTTTAATTGTTTCCTTTTTACTGTGGAGATTTTAAAATGGTTGAATAAGTGTTAGCTGTGAAAGAAGATTGTACTTTAAGTTAGGCCTCTTTGTATTTTTTCCCTGGCAATTTAAAAAAAAGATTCAAATGAATACTTTCTATCTTAATATTTGTTAAAGATTAATTCACAAAAAAATTACATAATTGAATATCCAAAGAGAAAATAAATTCCTCCCAGGCTCCAGGGCATTTCCTATACATTGCTAGTAAGGCAGAATTTTACCTGGGCGACGTACATGAGCAAAGCTGTGATGCTGGGACACCACAGCCCAGGCCCTGCGAGTCCCGGGAACGAGATCCCAGGGAGGTGCTGGTGTCCTGGAAGACCCTGCTGCACAACAAGCGRGTAACTAAAATGGGCAAGGCCCAGACTGACTCGTTTGGCAGATCCTTCASTGTGCTGCACTGGAGGGTAATCAAACATGTTCCTCTCTCCTGTTCAGAAGGGAATACTGCAGGACAAAAGTCTTGGAGTGCATATGAGTGATCACTGATACTAARAAAGCAATCAGCTTCTTGATCTTTGCCTTCAACCAATGGAGGAAAATTGTTAAGAGTATGAAAATAAATCTGCTTTATGATCTTTAAATAAGGAAGGAGGATGACCATAGAATTCAAAACCAAAAAATCTTTAGACTTAAAAAAAAAAAAAATAGAGAAAAAAATGAAGCAGATATTACGGCAAAAGAACTCCAGGAATTATGGAAGTTCTTCAAAAAGCAGTGCAATTGTCAGCATCATTACCAATCCAAAACAGAGGAGAAGTACAGAAAATGAGTGACTAAGCTAGCCATGCCTGATTAATTTTCTAGAATATATACAAAGCAAGGAATGTTATTTATAAGCAAATAGCTTAAGATGACTGTGATAGAGTCCCGAAGCATGCAGGACAAGATCAGAGAGAGGTCAAAATACAGACTAAATGTAACAATCAAGGGATGGAAAGATGATCAAGAAATCATCCCGCACTATGGGAAGAGTTAAACCACAACTGTCTTTCAGCAAATGATACCTAGCAGACTATGATTCTCTGTCCTTTTTATTTTAAATGACAATTCTCATAAAAAGTATGAGGAACTTGACTTGACTTGAARGAACTTGACTAAAATCTCAGCAACAATTAACCTCTGCAGAAAAAAAAAAAAATAAAAAAAAGGATTAGATCTTCTGCCAAAGTAGGAAAAGATGAGGTCAGACTATCTAAATAAACTATATACTGAGCTAATTCACTTCACCCTAGAGTACTTACAGACCTGTCTGAAAGGTCTCATTGATCTCATTGCCAGGAACAATTCTTTCTGAGAATTAGTGGAGTGTGGCTCAAGTTCCATAAAACTGGCGGGGCAAACACCATACCTACTTTATAAAAAGAGGGAGAGAAAGAAGGCTAGAAATTTCAGACAGCTCAGCTTAGTATCAGTTCTTGGAAAAATACTTAAAAGGAAAAGAAGCACCTACAAGACATTAAAATAGTCACATCTACAGGGAATTTGTCTGTAACAAATCAACCTGATTTCGTGTCTTACTGCTGCAGTAAGTTTGTAGATAGAGAAAAAAACAGCAGATACCATAAATCTTCWGTTGGATAGTTTTGTTCTTTTTTCACTTGCATGCCATGTTAGTATCCTGCCAGAGAAACTGTTCAAATAAAACTACTAGAAGGCAGAAAACTATTTTAAAGGGCATGTAGCTCATYATAAAGAATAAAAGATGTATTAACAAAGGATGTATTAGAAAGAGAGAAACAAAGTCAAATAAGTAAAGATTAGCTATGCCAATAAAAAGGATCAGGTGGATTTACGAGACCACAGCAACAATGGGAGAGGAGAGCAGGCAAGTCTGGCTCTAAACCAACACCCTCGCACTTGAGAAGGCAGCAGGGTTGGCCACAGGCCAGRGTCAGTGCCTCGCCTGCCCACTTGCCTGCTAAATACCTCCTCAGGTCCCATTGCTGGAGATATTGGCGTTTTTTGATGTTGCTGTTTTGGGGGCAAAGGTGGATGCTTTAGTCTGCACCATGGTTTGTCTTGCGGGCACCTTGAACCCACCCAGCTCCCTAACATGACAGTGACCTTGCTGACAGACCAGTCCCTCAGTTTCTCACCTTACAAAACACAGCTTAATTTTCAGAGCTGGACTTTTGGTCTAACTGAAGTGTAGCTGTGAGTGATATGAATGAGATCTCATTCTCATATTTGAAGGATATGAATCTTAAGACATTTTAAGACAACATCCAGCTCTGCTAAATCCACCCTGTTCCCTAGGCTGGCGATGTCCCCAGTGCGACAGCAGCATCGTGGTGCTGCTGTCCGCAACGCCTGCAGCACAGCCCCGAAGCCTGAAGTTTGCAAGAGGTCTTTAGAAGACAGTTTAGAGCTCTATACCTCAGTGAGTACCATGAGGAAGAAACACGGTTTCACCTTCTTCATGTGGTTCCACACAACTTACAGGAGCAGGAGTCTGTGCAAGGCTTTGATCTTGAGCAAAGACTTTCTCCGGTCTTGTCCTTTAAATTCTAYTCATGGCTAAGGCTGACCCTTTTCTCTCCAGCCCTAGCAGGGTCTTTCTTTATTAATATTCCTACCTCTCAGCTTTTACCTACCTGATTGCAATTCGGCTCCATGTTCTCTAATGCATCTCTCCAGATTTTGCCCTCAGTATACCCTTCTAAGGAAAGAATTTCACACACACTCTGTTAACTAATGTAACTATAATCTCAGAGAAGGTAAAGCTTCTTCCATGACTTCTGCCATCATAAAACCTTTAGGATTCATTTTTCCAAGTGAAAAAGTTACTTTTCAAACTTGACTTTTACAAACAGCATTACCAACTATGTAGATAAAAGTTTTAAATGTTCTTGGTTATTCTCAACACACTGTATAATAACAAAGGAATCAAGGAACTTTTCAATTGTCAGTCCTCCCTCTTACTTCCCCTTATATTCTTCGTGCTTTAACTTATTATTCTGAATGCGAGTTTTCTCTCTTTCGTTTTTTGGGGGGGGCTCTTGAGGAGAATCCTGATGTCCTTCACTGGTCCAGAAAGTGCAATGCATTACATGGTGATCCAGACTCAATATACAAAACAACTGTATGTATGGTTATTTAGTATAGGATTATATTATTATAATCACAACTGTTTATTATGGTCAATATATGTATTTCTATATTTTCTGCAATATTTTTTTCAAAAATAATATGAAAAATAAACATAACAGAAGTATATTCTATTCTGAATTTGTTAAGCCTACKAAATATACTAACCAGAGCATAATTCAGGGCGTTTAGGGAATGCAAGACATATCAATTATGTTCTCCCAAAAAAAAACAGTTAAAAATAATTTACTTGAATAATTATTAATTTCCTGAAGGAAATTTCTATTTTTTTACCAGTAGTTTCCAACATGCAAAATATTTTAAAGACAAATAGAATGTTATTACTTTTAAGAACTGCTTTTTTTTTTATGTATGCTTTCAAAATATACCTCTGTGTTTGAAAATTCACACCACGGAACATCATTAATGTTTCAAATTAYATCTGACATAACATATAATCTGACATATCTTTCACAAAATCGACAAGCAAATAAAATGTTTCCTTATTCCTAGCTTAAACTGAACATGTTACAGTTAATATTTTACATTCAGAGGACCCAACATTACCACTCAAACTATAGAGACAAATAAATCTCTTCATTAATAATATATAAGTTCAGTATTATAAAGCCACTTGTTTACCTGTCCCTGAATGCAACGTATGGAGCAGAAACTGAAGAAACCCAGCAAACATAGCAGCATCAGCAACAGAACGGTTAAAAAATCACAACTGGCATCTAGCACATTGCTGAATTCCAGCCTGCGACTGTAGCAAAGCTGTAAGGCAATCCAACATCCACTTCTGTGTGAAGGAGATACAAGAGAAAAAGTCCCTAAAGTCCTTGCGTCCTGATCCTATGCCAAATGACTCCGCAGCGTCCAATATCCTACAGCAGTGACACCAAACAGGGCTCCGAGAGCTCTTGTCATCCAAGCAAATCTCTGCAGTGTAGTGCAAGCATCGATTACTGCATTGCTTCATACGTGCCCACTGCAACGCGAAGGACTTTCAGTCTCTAGGAAGAGCTAATGATTTTAGGCACCCAGAATTAACAGTCCTCAGGAAAGAGGACTGAAAAAGTGCTGCTGCTTCTCTGGATAGAACAGGAAAGGAGGTTCTTGGCTTTGAAAGCTTGCAGCGTGCACAAGCTCAGGCACCTGAGCAAGCAGTACTGCTGCTGCAGTTATTATTTGTATGCAGCAGCATTATACTGCTGAATAAGTTTTAATAAAKTGCATAAATAAAACAATCATGTAAAGCTAATCCGTTATAAATTACACACAACTTCTCAAGCAGTAGATTTGCTTCTAGTACACTGAAAATACAATAAGCCATAAAAATTTATTTCTTATAAACTTGGGGATGATTTAAATTTTCTCTTACATAAGTGTGTATGAAAATATCACTTTGTATAATARAATATTTTAAGTAAAAGAGAAAAACAGTATGCATATCATCAGATGTGGGAAAGCCAGATGATTACAGAATTACATCTAATTATGTTTTCTGAAAAATTTAACAATTTCCAAACCCTAGAACAATAAAAATACTTATCAGAAACAGTTTTGTTTTTCACTGTGAAAATATGCCACTCTGCGGTATATTTAGATACTGTAGGACTTTGGAAAAAAAAGAACTTGAGACTAAAATGAGAGAAAACAGAATATAAAAGAAAGAATAAAAAAGTATGATGAACTAACCTGTTTTAATTTCCATCCAAAAAGAAAGAAATGATGGATAAAAAAAATGCTTAAGTTAATAAGAGTTCACAATTCTCCCATCTTTAATAATACATAGACTAATCAGTAATAATGAAAATTTATTTTTACTCAAATAGTTTAATTGTAATTCCTAGTGACATGATCAAAACCAAGGCAGTGCACATTGCCTCTCCTGCACTGCCTCACCTGCCACAGGGTCAAGAGCAAAAGCCATGGCTGGCAGCTCAGGGCAGGGCTGAGGCTCGGTTCATCGGCAGCACAGCAGAGACACAGCACAACCAAACGCATCCTCAGCCCTGAACATGTCCTTGTTAGATCTTATGAARTAGGAAGATGCCCAGCTTTGGCACATTGCAGCTGAAGGAGAAGAGGACCGTCTAGCAAAAATCAGCCAATGGTTGGGTTTTCTGCTGAAGCTGGAGGACATTTCTTGCAAAGGGAACAAAAGAAATGCTATGTCTAGCGTCCTGCAGTCTTTCCCGCACTGGTCCTTCTGCACTTCTGCTTGTTCTGTCCTACAAGGGCTGGCATCAAGGACTGTGCTGCCCTCTCAGAACAGAGTTTGCCTGGACACTCAGTCTTCTCCTTACCTCACAGCTGGTACTAAACATCACAGCTGGTACTAAACATGCAAGGCCGTTTTGCCATGGCCCAACTCACCAGATAAAACATGCTTTGTCTCTAAATTTTCTTGACTTTAAGTAGAGGTTTTAAAATGTTCCTGGCATGCCC
Organism: Nothoprocta perdicaria; assembly: GCF_003342845.1. Classification (NCBI taxonomy): domain Eukaryota; kingdom Metazoa; phylum Chordata; class Aves; order Tinamiformes; family Tinamidae; genus Nothoprocta; species Nothoprocta perdicaria. Next base: position 1,766,307 of record NW_020456021.1, on the reverse strand, counting down.
ATATCATACATGTGTTTGTGAAAAAAAAWWAAAAAAAAGCTTTTCCAAAATATTCATTATTTCATTTRGAAATGGTTTATGTCCTGTGCTATTACTGAAATGCTCACTGTTTGACATTCCCCTAYGTGCCAGATATGCATAACCTCCCTGCTCCTCCACCTCCACATCAAGCAGTCCGTGCAACATCAATTCTGCCCATTGCTATCACTGGCCAGGAGATCTGTCTGCTTCCTAAACAGCCCTGGCTTACGGTGTCAGCATTAGATGCATTTGGGCAAAGCAAGGCAAGAGAGGAGCAACAACGTCCTGAGATTGGAAAGGGCCCTTTGCAGAAAGGACAGTGCCACCAACTGCACTGCACACCATAAGGAGGGTTCCATGCAGCTTTCCTCCAAACCAAAATGTTTACACTACTTTTTGATGAAAGAAAAGGCTAGAGAATGACCATTCAAGCCAAGCATTAATACAAAACCAGGAATTCAAGGATCAAGACCATGTTTTAAGCGGAAGTTTTAGGAAATTAGTGAGAGAGAGAGAAATTAGTGAGAGAGAGAGAAAGCTCACAAAGGAGAAAGAATCCAGCTAATAGTCTCTGAACTTGAAACCCTAGTTACAACAGAGTAGAGATTTTAATATAATTGCAGAGCTGTTAGCCATAACATTAGGTGTTGTTCACAACATAATCATATTGTTACATTCACTTACCCACATGAAAAGCCGAAGAAAGAATATTTACAGAAGTTGTTCCTTGTCACAGTATAAAAATAATTGTTAATGTAATTTTCAGCATCTGACTGTAGTAATTATAGAAAAAAAACCCCTAAAAATGCTACAAATTCAAATGAATAAGAACAGTAGAAGATGCTGTAGACATACTAGGTTTTTTTTAGAACATCCTCATATAAGAATATGGGAGCTTCTTCCTCTTCTTCRTGTTTTATTTCTCTTTTAAAGGAAGAAGCAGATAATCCAGTTAATAGGGTGTATAGGAAAACTATTCAATGAGGTGATGTGGACTGGAGACAACATTACTTTCAGTTGTTTACGCTGAGATAAAGACAATTTTAGCCCTGAATAATCAAAATCAAATGTTTGTTTATGCAATAAAATTTCTCAAATTAAAAAAAAAAAACCTCTGAAAACAATACTGTGTGAATTAACTAAGGAGCTGAGTGCTTTCTCTGTTTCCTTTCTTGAGAAATCTCTAAGCACTAATCTCGAAGTTATTTCAGGTGGCATTCAGCAAACTGTCTGAAACATCTCTTAAAGAYGGGAATTTTCAAGAACATTAAGATGGAAATGATTCCAATATTAATGGAGAAAGCTAGAATAAGTCAAATTYGAACTCTGGTACTTTAACTGGCTATACAGTCATCTTATGTACTGCATACCTCTTGGTTAAAAGTATGGGACTGGCACCTTTCAAAATAACATAAGACTTTGTTTTTTGCCTTTGTTGAGCTTCACTAAGCTCCTGTCAGTCCATTTTCCAGCCTACTGAGATCCCTCTGAAAGCGGATATATCAATCCACTATATCGATCACTCCRTCCACTTGCTATCTGATCTTTATGATCCAGTAATTTCACAATACATCTATCAGCTCAGTTACTTCATGTATGAAAAGAAAGCCAGCATCTCCTTGGGTTCATTATTTTCATGATCCTCCCTGCCTAAAGAGAAGCTACTTATATCAGGTCTGAGAACATCAGCACTGAGCTGTCGGATTTACAGATGACTTCCCCTAACATTAACAGGGAAATAATTGATCTCTGTAAGGAAATATATTTTGTGGAGTATATYTCTTTGCAATCATGACAATACTTAACAAATTATCTTACAATGCCTAAAAGAACATCTGATGGACATCATTTTTTTCAGACAAAAGTCATTTTAAGTGACCTCTAATTCAACTTTGCTCAGACATTCATTTTGATAATCAAGTCAGATAATCAAGTCAGAACCTATCAGTAAAATAGCACCTGGTATACATACACTAACTTTCTAATTTAATATGCAAAAGTTTCAAAATATTCTTTTTTGTTACTAGCTTCAACTACTACTTCTCTTTACAAGAGACAGATTTTTGCAAATTCTCATGCCCTAATAAACTAGAAATGTGAAAGATCCATATTAAAAGTGCCTTTTCTGTCTGATACAGGGTAAACTGAAATGAAGCACTAGTATGTCTGCTGTACCTTTGGTAGCTAAGCTTAAGTATGGGCTTGAACTTACAGAATTCAATTGCTCAAATCACTCCATGTAGTAACATTGTAACCTGTAGGAATTGCTCACAGGTTCAAAATGTCTCCAATCTGAACCTGAGTATCACAGTCAAAGGGGGAGCCAAAGCAAATCAGTATTATTAAGCTAGAGGGGCAATCAGTAAATTTGGTTTCCAAAAAAAAGGGGGAGAAACAAACTATTGTGATACTGTCATAGGATCTCTGATTTGAGTCACCTACATCACATAATAAAAATGTCTTAATACAAGTCCTTTCTATCCTTCCTAGATTTTTTTCTCCTATTATAAAACATAAGTCAACGCATGTTCTTAACCAATTTATGTTACAGGCTGTGATTGAAAGGGTGAAAGACATCAAAATCTCACCGGTTCATTCCAGTCCTCTAGTTCAGGTCACTTTCTAACCCCTTAATTCACATATCCCTCTTTTGTTCCTCTCCATCTACCTCTTTGGAAACRTGTCTTACTTTCCAATTCCTCCCACCGGTCRGAATCCTCTTCCCAGCTCTAAAGGAATTTAGGAACATTCACACAGCCAGGGTATCTCTGGGTTTCTGAGAGCATGGTTTCTTTCCACCCAGGTCTGAGAGAAAGGCTTGCATCTAGAGGAAGGCAGTAGGGACTCCAGTCCACTTAGGTCCAAAATGGACCTACTTGACCACGTGTCTCACAGTGATGTCTGTACGACATTAAGTCAAAYGCACTCACTTCTACCGCATTGCTGTTTTAATTAGAGGCATCTTTCTAAAAATAGAGCAATTAAGTAGAAATACTGCTATTTCCCAGTTCATAATTAAAATAARTTTGATATGTCTACAATATGTAGAATCGTAACACATTTGTATTTTATGAAAGCTAGAAAAAGTGGGTTTTGTGTTTCAGTAATTTCATTGTTAATGAAATGAAAGGGTTTTAAAATTCATTTTCTTGCAGGAATACCTTCATTTCTTTTTTCTGCAATTACTGAAGTAAGTAGATGTCTCATATATGCAAAACAAACCTGAAGGAAATGTCAGCTGCTAATATAGGGGAACAGAAGTCTGGCAGGATACCTCTCTCTTATTTAACCTTTCTCATTTTACATTCCAGATAAACAGTGATGTTTTCTACCAGCTCTGTATCTGATTTCTTTTTAATTACCTTGTATAATTTTTAGTTACAGCTATATCACATATGACTTAAAGACACTTCTGAGTCTATGCTATTCATATGTGCTTCCTTAGCAATTAAAATGCTAAGAAATGACAACATCGCAACTGGAGGAAGAATTTGACCCTTTTCTGCTCAGAGCAACACGAAAAGGACTTGTAGAAGTCACTTTGTCCAATCTCCTCCCTTCCCTCCTCAAAGCAGCTTCGAAGTTGGGAGAGACTGTTATTCTGGGCTTTATCTAGTCAAGTATTAAGCATCTCCAAAGACAGAGATTTCAGAGTCATTATGGGCAAACTGTTCTAACGTATTATGAATTATGCTAACTATCTAGTTACAGATAGTTAGTGCAAAAGATGCCCTATTTTCTTAGATGGTACAAAACGTTCATCTCGACCATATGTTAAGATAATGAAATGAGACTCTGTGTAAAAATATATGTAATTGTCATATATGTTACATATTATATATTACATATTACATTAATAACTTACAATATTTAGGCAGACACATTTGTAGGAATGACTTGACTAGGAAATTGGTTGGATCACCATCCTTCAAGTGCATTTTTGTATATTAAAATGGTCATGCTGTCACTGTAAGATCAATAAAGCAGACGAGCGCAACTGTGTCCTCACTGAATTCAAAATATTATCTGAAAATGCATTTTTAGAGAGAATATTTATGTATTAGTGCTTAAAAAAACAGATTTAAACCTAGAGATTAAAGCAGTAGTACTCTATCCGTTGAGCACATTATAAAAGGCCAACCCCAGTTAGGTACCATTTTCTTTTAAAAAAAAATATTAAAAAAAGGCTTTAAGAGTGAGCACATCATTTGTTTAAGCATTTAAGCATTGCCATAAAATTTGTTCTTAATCCTTAAAATATTTTTCTAGGTCAATGTAAGATTAGGCCCATGATGACACAGTTACAGATAAGTGATATTCTGACAATTCACCCTAAATTAATATCATTATTATTATTATTAAAAAGCAATACAGGAAAAGGAATACTGATATATTTGATTTTTAAAGGAAGCATTTGAGGAGAAGTCAAAATGTAAATAGCATATCTGTCTGTTAAAAATACTGCTCACCAGCAAATCTTTCAGAAGAGGAATGAATGTCTTCCCAAATGTTTACTTTCATTGCCTTGCAAGAATAATCATTCTCTAGGGCAATATGATTTAAAATTCGGAAACACGAACAGCCTAATCAACTTTTTGTGTAACTGATTTCCGAGCAGCTTGTCCATAGACAAAAGCATGAGGCAGCCCAATGTGATCTGCTCCTACGTGCTAGCTAAATTACTGTTCCCAGCTGGTCGTTCTGCCCACCTGCAAGCAGCCACTGCTTAATCCCAAGGAAGATTTCACCGCTGGCAAATCGAGACATCTGTCCCATAACAGGTAACTAAAATCTCCCTGTATACTGGTAAGGTTCAGAGTTTTTACATCAAAAAAAAAAAAAAAAAAAAAAAAAAGGTAGAATTAGCAAACACTATAAAGTGTCTACATTTATTTTAATTTCCATTTGCAAATGGAAATTTCTGAGGTTCTGTTTATCTGTAAGTACAAGTCACCTCACACTAATTGTATGTAAAGTCCGAGCCCATAGAGAAAAACCAAATTGTCTGATGTCTTGAATGTTTTACTTACTAGAACCCTGAGTTCTAATAACACACAGGCACCCTAATTCATACAAACGTGCGTGCATATACTCACAAGCAAGTACTCCCCCTGAAAATTAGCCTTACTGATACTATAAAACCAGTAAAATGAAGAATTTGAGGGCAGTTGCACATATTTTTGTGGCTTTTCTCAAAGCATTCTCGACCGCTCTCCCATTAGGTGCAGCTGCTCAGGATCTGGGAGAGATGTGAAACTCCCCAAACACTGTCGCTCCACATTGCTGCCCCGCAGCCTTTCTGAACTGTCTGCTCCAGAGCTTCTCATGTTTTGTTTTTAATGTACTGTCACAACAGACAATAAAGCAAATTGTGACCACTGCCTCTTGCCCACTCCTCATTAATCTCTAATGATCTTGTCCGCTCTTCATTGATGTCTAATGAACTCATAAATGTTGCACACTAAATGCTTCCGTTACATCTGCTTGCAAATTGTTAAGCTATCATATTGATTACCCACAGCAAAAATTCCACTCTATCAAAAATTTCCATCTCGCTCAGGAAAAGTACTCAAGGTAATGCATACAAAATATCCCATCATGCTGTGGGCAAATAGGAAAAAAATATATATGTGACTTCTTAACCAGGAGCATTAGCGAGCTTTTCCAAGCACTGCTGTAGTCATCATAGAGGCCTGTACTTGTAAGCTCCTTCTCTGTATTAATTTGCCTCTCAGTCCTCAAACAAAAATATCTTTTTGTTGCTCTGCTTATTATTTCTAAGCAAGTAAAACAGACAATGACTAAGTGCTACTATTGAGCTGTACTTGTTAATGTAATTTGCATGCCTGGAATATATTCCTTATACTGTCTCCAACACAGAATACACAAGACAATGTAAACCTGTATGTGGAAAAGCTAAGAGAGAGGTTAGATCTAAGAAAGGCTTCTGCAGTATCAGTTCAAATGGGAAGGGGAGTTTGCATTTCCAGGCTTTCTCTTTTATAAAAGAGAAACTGTATTGCAAAGTGTGACAGACAAAACAGGCATTTGACAGCTCCATCTAGTGGCTATTTAAGCTCAATTTTAACAGTTAAGAACAGGTAGCCTAATGGGTTAAAATGAGCAGAGTATGGTGCTTGATTTTTTAGCTTTTTTTGTCTGCTTGCTTTTATAGTAATGCTGAAAAAATATTCTTAGCACCTAGCTTTTTTAATAACATAATATGCAAGATACTACTCTCCAAAAACAAAAAATATTTGTGAAAAATTAGTTAATTTCATAAATGCAGTTAAGAAAATATTTTTTATATTTTTATTAGCTTATTAAATCACTAAAATTATTATTAATTTTATTAAGTTATTAAATCACTACTTTGAGAAATTAATGATTTAAATTTACATTTGAAATTACATTCACATTTAAATTCACATTTTCAGGGAAAGAAAGATATCTACAAATACATTTTTCAGTAAAAGAATCAAATTAATAGAAGACAAAGCATTAAAATAAATATACTCAGTGTTATCTGAGGGTATAATAAACAAATGTCTGTTTCAGAAAGCTATTCCTGCCCTAAGAAGGAAGGCTCCTAAACATCTTTGATTTTTAAAGGGAATTCTGCATGCAAAGAAGTCTGCCGTCTTAGAAGAGTGTTTCCCATGGCTCTTCCAAAAACACAGAGAACTTATATACTTTAAAAATACAGATGAAATAACTTGACCAAGTTGCTTTAAATGGATTTTTTTTTTTTTTTTTTTTTTGAGAATATTAACTACTTCAAATTCCTGCTCACATTGCCAAGGAAAGACCTACCAAGCTGAGGATTAGATTTCAAAAGCTGGAACTTTAACCCTGGAAATGAATGTTTGGAATTAAATGATAAAATACATGTAAATGTGTTAAAATTAGATAAATATATTACATATTTATTTGTCCCTTGCGACATGTCTGAAAATTGTCTTAAATTGCATATAAAACTAAAAGGTAGCTAAGAAATATAACTCTTTCACTTTATTTATTCCTGCACTACATATAGTTCCCCAAGCCAATGGAACAGCTTAAGTTAGGACATATGTGAAACCGGTGCTTTTTAAGTCATCAAACTTAAACATAGGCTTAAATTCCTTACAGAAATGCATTCAGTAAAATAATCCCATAATAGTCCTAGCCCAAATGAAGTGTACAGTGTAGAATTCACATTAGACTGAAAGAGGCACTTAACTTAATGTTCAAATACTTCCAAGGTATTATCTCCCTTCCCTTAAAAGGCAATATGTGGATTTGGAAGTTCAGATGAGCTACACTGCCACTGCATATTCCTCAACTTGGAAAAAGGATCAAGTTAAAGCTGATCAAATATTATGCATATAAGGGACGGCAAAGCTACAGGTCACAAGGTAGAGTGTGTTGGTATTTACTTTTCCAAGCCATAAAAGGTCGTGTTTAGAGACATGAAGCAAAGGTGAAAAGAAAATATTCTAAATGAAATGTATTATTGGATGTTGCATCATAGCTGGAAAGCATAATAAAATAAAGCATAAAAAAATAAAGCATAATAAAATAAAGCATAATAAAATGAAGGCCTAAAAAATAATACCGCAGGTATGCATTTATAGCATAGCATCACAGAACGCTGAGACTTATAAAATGCTCTTAAGGCTGAAACTTTTAACAGGTGGAAAACTTTCCATATACTACTTGAAGTCAGTCAAGGAAATGAGCAGAGGGACATATGCACAAGGGTCACGATATTTTAATAAACTAACCATGCATAAAGGCAGAGGCTTCAAGTGCCTTTGAAGCAACTCCTTCAAGTTTCCTTTTTAAAATATACAGAATATATTGAGTACAGGGAGTTTATGAACTTATTAATGGTTATCCTAGCAGCAGAGAATTCCCAGCTGTCTACTGTGTGCATTAACCAATTAATAACTACCCTCAAATTCGCATATGTTGCTTGCAGGATGTSTATGCACACAGTAAAAGATTCTCAAGCAAAAATTGAAAAAGGAGTAATAGGATCATCTACTACATAAGTATGATGTTTTTGCACTCTGTTCTGAATGTGATTTTTTTTTTCAGAGGTTGGAGTGAAGGGTGGTTTGTTTTGAGAGCCTTTTACTCTTTTATGCAGTTTGCAAATTGTGTGTATTTTAGCTTGAATAAGCAAGGGAATACAAGAGCTTCATCACATGGAAATGGGCCTTCTTTTGATAGCTGGCCAAAGGCATCAAAAGGTGGTTACTTTACCAGTGCAGGAAATACAGCCCGTGAGGCTGTGTAAGAGTGACACCTATTTAAACACTTAGTACCAAGTTTAGTATCATCAGATGAACTGAGACAAGAATCACCTTGGATTCCAAAGCTTATATATGGTGCAGTAGCGGGGAGAAGGAAGGAAGGAAGGAAGGAAGGAAGGAAGGAAGGAAGGAAGGAAGGAAGGAAGGAAGGAAGGA
>NW_020456021.1:1755596-1757795 GCF_003342845.1 Nothoprocta perdicaria | reverse complement strand
GGAGGGAAGGAGGGAAGGAGGGAAGGAGGGAAGGAGGGAAGGAGGGAAGGAGGGAAGGAAGGAAGACATTAGACCTATGCAAAGATATTCAAGGAAAGATAGGAAAACAGTTCATTGATACACATTCAGAGTGCACTGGAACATGCTAAAGTTACACATATTTAGTCAGATATAAAAAAGACATCTTCATAATTATGAAGCTTCTTCCTGACACACCACAGGTATTTTCTAGCGGCCATTGACCTGCACATTGCCTTTAGAGAGCTCAGCAAATACACCAGTATCCAAAGGCATACTGAAAGAAACTGGATTGCTTAGGTGTACTGGAGAAATCAAATATATTATTCTAAGGAAACAACAACAACAAAACCACCAAAGGTACAAGSGTACCAAAAATTGGTAACACAAAATACTAGCCAATGATGCAGTCAAGTTTAGTCTCTATGTTTGGACTCATTGCTAATTTATGATGATCAGAATCCCTGTAATTGAGAAGCAATTTTTGGGGTTTTTTTTTTTTTTTTCAGTTTCAGAATTTGATGCTTGTTTGTGCTTTCTTAATGCTAAAATTAACTCCTTTTCTCAGACACAGAAAGCAGATCTGATTCATGCCTTCTCTGCTAAGCAACTCCCTCCCTAAGCAGCCTTTGAACAGAAAAATGATTCCCAGACCTGAATGTGATGAAGGACAGCACTACCAGGGATCCATTATAGTTGAGTTATATGTTGAAAAAGAAGTGCATTATACTATAATAAGACAATAATAAATTTATCTTTTCTTTTTTTTCTTTCACAGGATTTATTTTTCTGCCCAAATGATGGAGGCTTCTCCGTACAGGGAGAGAAAAGGAAAGGTTTGCCTTCCAGTCTCAAGACCTACTGCCTTCCTTTGGATCAACTGCACAGATGATCCACAGCAGCTTTTCTCACTACCACACTGTGGTTCTCCTTCCTTGTTTCTTCCTCTAAGCTCTCAGATCAAAAGAGCAACAGTAGATCCTGAGCTGTTCAAATATCTTTGTACTGTAACCAAAAATACATGCATATAGAAAATACATGATAGATAGAGTGGGGAAAGGGTTAATCTTCTGGATATCACACAATGTCATGTTTGAAGCCAAGTTTCAACTCTAGTTTATTGCATAGCTACATTTTGAAAACTGCTCAACAGCTACAAAACTTGAGGGCTAAATTTTTCAAAAGGTTTTGGTTCCCTTTTAGACTTTTGAGAAGCAGAGTCAACAGCTCCTCATGTTTCACTATAACCTACTTCCAATGCATTCTGCATACAAAGTACTGGCCATGAAGATTTTTTGAAAATCTAACTTTATATAGAAGCCTGGGGAAGTCCTGAACTCCTCTACAGGTACAAATAGCTTTATGGTTGCTGAAATTAAAGCTACCCTGCTTGGAGGTGAGATTTTCTGATGATACGATAGTAATTCCTCCAGGCCTTGGTTCCCCTGTATATAACAACAGTTACAATGTGACTATGGGACATATTAGGAGAATTTCATTACCATTATATGAATTAAGTGCACAGGAGAATGTCCAGCAACAAAGAACAACCAATTAATACAGTGATTAATATGTCAGAAGTGAAACAACACAGAAGACAGAGCTTTTAATAAGAAAGAAACATATTGTCTTGCCAGCTTCCAGAGTTCTTAGAAAGAGCTCAGGACTGAATAGTACATCCTTTTCTTCCATGTCTCTTGCTAAAACAAAACAAACATTTTTCCTCCTTTTTTTAAAAGAAGGGCTGTTACTGCAAAAAGTTTTACTGGAAATGCTTTTCCAACGTAGTTACTTAGAGGATGGCAAAAGGATAACCTACGATTAGGAGCACTATGAAATTAGCCCCGAATTTCAACACCTTGGCTTGGTCTGCCATAGGAATGGCAGCATTTTTATAACAGGACAACTTCACTGTGGGCTACAAAGAAATCAACTTTGTTGTCAGGTAGCCTCTATCTGAACTAAGTGAGGATTTATGTTTACAATTGGCCTTAACTTTGCCCTCAAAGTTGACATAGTTTCTGGTGCCTTACTTTAATTCCCCCAGCTACAACTTAACTCTCCAGGGAAATAGAAAAGCAGTTCTGTCTACAGTCGCCTCCTTCCCATTCAAAGTATAGGCATCTCTCCTCTCCTCTCCTCTCCTCTCCTCTCCTCTCCTCTCCTCTCCTCTCCTCTCCT
>NW_020456021.1:1732939-1755560 GCF_003342845.1 Nothoprocta perdicaria | reverse complement strand
CTCTCCTCTCCTCTCCTCTCCTCTCCTCTCCTCTCCTTTCTTGCCTTGCCTTCTGCCATTTTATTTTCTTCTTTTCTAGACAACTGAACCCCAATCTTGTCCATCTTGCTTTACACATCATGTTTTATAGATCTCTGGTCATTCTCACTGCTCTTCTCTGGACTCTCTCCAACAGGTTCACAACCCTCTTAAGGTCAACCAGCCAAAATACTTTATGAGGACTTCACAGGAGAATTCTGCCACATATCGTTCCTGAAACTCCCATTTATATGGTTACATATGCCAGTAAAATGTTGGGATTTCTCTGCAACTGTATGACTTCTTTCCCAACTTACGTTCAGCCCATTTCATTTCCATATGAAAGTATGCAATTTACATACCTGCATATAGATGGAACCTTCTTCTTACTCTCCAACACTAATTTGGACAGTAGTTGTGGACAGCGGCTGTGAATACCCATAGCACCAGCAAGGGTTAATACTGAATTAAATTCTGAAACTATAGCAATTAGATTTTCATTAAGATCTGCACTAGAGGTAGATCTAAATTATTCCCTAAGGACAAGAASATAAATTGCAAGTAATTTCTAAGAACTAAAATACCATTTCTGGGGAAATGGTCTTTTTACACTAAGTTCCAGCTCAGTTGCATTTTTTAACCAAACCATCTCTTTTTAAAACTTCATGTCCAACTCTCCAAGCTAACAGATGTTAAAAGATACTAACAGATGTTACATGACTTGCCTACAGCACAGACTTAAAATACATAAGTGAAAAGCGTTAGTTAAAAACACTAAAAAAGGGCCTTTTTCTCTCTACTGCCTTTTACATTTTCTTTCATTGCATTTATACACTTCGCTGTGTACATATGTTCTATAGCCCACAGGTTATTTTACTGCCAATAATGTTGCATCACTAGAGAAACTGGAGCAGTGACTTAATTTATGCTTTCTTTCTTACAGGAGCACCCCCACACATGAATTTAGAAGACTTAGGGAAGAAGATTACATCTGTCAGATGGGCACCTTATGAACCCCGAGGAGCGCTGCCACATTTGCCTGCAAATGATGGAATCACTCTCCCCTTTCATTTCTTAGTTTCTCTCTCCTTGCTTTTAATTCCTTTTCTCACAAATACACCAACACTGAGACCCAGAAGCGACTGCAACAAAAACTCTGCCTGTAACACCTTCTGACCAGAAGAGAAATTCTGTAAGAATTGAACTAATCTAGGTCATTCTGTTCCTTCTGGTATCATAAGAAAGGCATTATGAATGAAACATTCCCATCTGTTCTTCACTGAAGGAAACCAGAATGCAGTGTCAGTATTTTTCTAAAACAGAATTCTAACTCTGCCCTGACCTCTCCTCTTCCAGCAAAATCCATCCACAAGTATACAAATGGAGTCTTTGTTTTGTACCATTTTGTGAATACATGAGTAATAGCCGTATTTCCAGACACAAAATTTACAAATAAAATACACTTCTAGGTAATTAGGAATAACAATAATGCAAAATGTAAAACCATTATCACATCTTTACATAAAATTATCTAAGCAGTTTTGAAGGTCTAGGSAGACTGATCCAACTTTCAACAGCATTTTATCTTCCTGTTTCAAAGACTGCAGGACATGAGCTATCATAGGATAGAAGGAGTTACACACCATTTTGTCCAGACACAAATCTATTAGTACTACACTTTAAAAAAAAAAAAGAAAGAAAGAAAGAAAGAAAAGAAAACAGTCAAAACCTAGTCCAAATCTAAACTGGATTTGTTCCTTCCCTGGATGGCAGTAGGCAGAAGTGCTCTCAGTTTTAAAATGAGGTTGTCTGGATTTTATTTAAAATGCTCTGGTCTATGTTATTCTAGCAGGAGGCTTTGAAGTGAGGGTAAATGTAATTTATGCCTTCTAAGTGGACTTTGCATACCCGTGACGGTGTTGTGACAGAGAGCTCAGTTCCCAGAGTGCTCAACAACTGTCCATTTTAGTATAACTGGTCCTATAGTCTATAGTAATAATAGGATAAAAACGATGATTCACAATCACCAATAATGTTCTTCAAAGGGTACAGACGTTTTTTTAAAGTAAATCTGAGATGTTTAGACCCTACTAATCAATTATTTCTCTGTATTTACTCCAACTCAAAAACATCTCAAAAGTAATTGCAAGGTCCTCCRCCAAAAATCTCAGTGGACTGCCAAATACATATATCTTCTGGAAAGAAATAATTCCAGTGTTTACGAATTATTTTTTAATTATTTTCATGAAACATGAATTAAATAGAGAAATAATATACTGAATTTAAAATTAGTGCTTAACATAAGATATTAGAAGTCCAAGACACAAGTAAATCACATGTGTAAAGGAAGAAATCTTTTCTACTGTCAAAGCCAACTATTCACTAAAATAAAAAATTTAATCTCTAGGAATTATGTATCAAGAAGTGAAACTACTGACTGATTTCCTAAGCGAATTCATTTAATGCCACAAGCCATCAATTTATTTTGTAAAATAAAATTTTAAAAAAGGAGAATTCAACTGCATCATACACCTGTCCAAAATGACATTAACTGACACAAAATATCTTCCTAAAGATTTGATAACCACCTAAAAAGAAATGGACACAACATCTCCCATTTTCTTTAACGTTTGGTGAAACTGTAGCAGGCTCTAACCACTTAATGCATTTTTACCGACAGCGTTTACTGTACATTTCAAAACATTTCCATACCTTTTTATGTTTCTTTTCTATAATACCTGATTTCATAATAAACAAGACTTTGCCCATATTTGTTGACTTACTAGCTTTATTTACATTTACTACAAGTATTTTGGGGGCTGTTGGTATATGCACATTCTTTTGCATATTTCCCCAATAACGGTTCTTTTTCACTCATACTCTGCTGTGATTTTCCAATGGTAAAATGTTTTTAATTTCCATACTACACGTCTAAAAACTGATGGAGCATAAACATCTGCTCAAAGTTGACAAGAAATAGAACAAAAATGTATGCCAAAAGATACGTTTTAATTTCTGTCTGCATGTTCTTTATAAAAAGTAGGGTCAGTCACTCCTCTCAAATCTCAAGTAGCCCAGCTGTTAACAGGTCTCCCTGACACTAATGCAAGCCTAAGACAGCTCTTCTAGCAAATGCAGATTTTCAAATGTAACTTTTGCACAGTTTTGAGGATATGTGGGAATACGAATGTCTCAAGAAATCTAAGATTTATTAAAATACTGGATTCATTTTTGAAAATTTTTATATTGTCCCATATATAATGTTAATATGTGTTTACATATTTTGATGTGTTYACCTCAAAACTGAATTTGAGCTTTATCTCAATGGCAAAATAAAGCTATAAGAAAAGTAACAGTGGTTATTTCCTGAACTTTGTAGACTAGCACTACAGGAACATGAACTAATTGTATCATCACAGACATTGATCATTTACCCAATGAGTTCCTATCACAAACTTCAGGACAAAAGATCACTCATGAACATTATGTACACTTACACACAATTTGTTTCAATCAAGATTGCAACCTGGAGAATTGCAAAATCAGTATTTCTGTAAGCAGAGAGTACAAAGCCTTTTGTAATAGCTGCTAAGGATCTGGTTTTCAATTTATTGACTATCAATTTATCTAATTTTAGATAAATTGTCCTCTGAAGATGCCTCCCTGTCTTCACTGCCTTCAGCTAAACTTGCTTATCTATTTTCAAGCATAGTAATTTAAACATGCAGTAATTTTTAAGGTTTTCCATTAGTTTGTTTATAGATTTAGAACTGGAAATAAAGGTGGACAACTGTCTGGTATCATGATACATATCTACTTCACATGCCATTTTTGACTGTTGATTTTCAATACAGTTTTACACACACTCCAGCTTCACCTGACATTCCTACATACCTTACATTTTCCTTTAAATATCTCTGCAAACTGTTTTCTAATAGTAATTCTATTTTAGTTGCATCATATAGAGTAGAAGCTAGTACAAAAAGCTATTGCCATTAAAATCAATGAATGCATTTAGTGAAGACCAATATAAAGCAATTAGGAACAGAATAACAAACATATTTTAAGTTCTTGCATTTTACTGGTAAGGCTATTAAAGTACAATACTTGCAATAATTCTATTTTTCTACTCCATTTACATTACTTTGGCACCAGATTCCTAACTAAGCATTATTTAGATAAGAGAGTGCAGGGAAAGAAGATGGAATCCAGATCCTCCTGGTCTAATAAACCAAAGATCTGCAACCAAAGACCTATGTAGTATCGCAGCTACTATATGCAAAGCACTAGAGGAATGATGGGTGAAATTCCGCTTGTYATATACTGTTTAAATACAAAGACTAGGATTATGACCTCTGTCATATAACGGTTATTTTTTAAAAAATAAAAGGATCATATCCTTTTCTGTATTCTTTTTTAATTTTATTATCTGAAAGATTTTCTTAGGTAATGAAAATTTCTTTCTTTCCACCTATTCTTATAAAAATACAGTAGATTCCTCTTCTTGTCTTCCTGTCATTCTAATTATGAAAGTAATTTGATACTCTRATATCAAAAATGTTTCTTCTGATTTCTCATTTGTATTCACATTGTCTAGTCTTTTTTCTGTACTCTAACACCAGCTTCAAAGACTTTCCAGTTCTTTCTTCCATGTGAAGGACTGCAGCAATCTCATCAAGATAAGGCAAAAAAAACAGACAGCTACATCTCATAGCTATTAAATGAGTTAATATACTTCTGGAATTAATGTGTTGCATACCCATCAGCTCACACATCTATGTATATATTGAAAATACCTGATTAATAACAGCCCTAGATTACTGACAAGTAGAGATAAAATTGCAAGGAAGGCGGTAACAATATTAACCAGCTATTCAGTTGGTAGCAGTCAACTCCTATTTGCAATGTTTATACCATAGTGTAGCATACAGCAGCCCTATATGATACAGACTTTGGTGTCTATGGTCTACAGTGCAGCCTAAATATCTGCCTCTGTTGTCCACATCAAGGGCTTGATTCAGTTACCTGTAACATGCACATCTAGTGTCACCTGAGATACTTTCAGGTAGCTAGGGAGAACTGGCAGAACTGGCAAAGGATTTAGCCAGGGCTTTTGGATCAGCAAACAGGAACTAAGGAACTTCACATGGTATCCAAATGCCTTATTAAGGCAACCAAATCAAACTTTTAAGAAGTGTTTCAAGATACAGATGTTCTTTCAAGCACTTTTATGGAAGTATCTACAGCTGCACCAGATTTGCACGCTCCAACTACCATCCGTGGAGATCTTGTCAGCACAGTCAACGTATCAAAGTTGAACCGCTCACACAAAGGTATTCCTCATCTGAGCCACCAAAAGGTACTGGCAACATCTGTGCMGGGCTGGCAGATATGGCAGAGGATTCATAGGAGTCCTGTGCCATCAGAGAATGCAGCTGTGCTAACAAYACTACTATATCAATATACTGATATCTATCATTTTTTAGCCTGGACTTTATTTTCACATAAATAAGCATCCATTCAATAACATCCCTCACACTGTGGGAAATAATGTCTATTTCATAAGCAACRTTTTAAACCGATACACATAGAGGAAAGCAAATAAAGAAGTTTTTAAGTAAATTTAGTGTTGCAGACCACACATACTAACAGATGAAAGTCTGGGAAATGTAGTGACATCCTAATTTAAGCATAAAACACTGGCACAAAACAGGCAAAAAGATGTGTTCTCTTGGACCAACAGAATCACCGAGGATGGAAAGACCTCTGAAGATGCCTCGTCAAATTTCCTAATCAGAAGGGTCAGCTACAGCACATTGCTCAGGGCCTTTTCCATTCAGGTTTGACTATCTCCAAGGATAGAGATTTCACAAGCTGTCTTGGAAAACTGTTCCAGTGTTTGACTATCCTCCCAGTTTAAAAAAAAAAAAAAGGCCTTTTTAATATTTAAGTGGAAAGAGGGTTAAGGTTGCAGGATAAGGTTGTCATCACTCCTTAAAAATGAGTAAAAAGCAAGTTTCTGCATTTTAAACTTTGGAAATACTTGTGCTTTGAAAGTTACACAACATCTATTAAAAGCCATATACAAACTGTACTATCAGAGGAGATTGGGACATAAATGTGTCTCTTTTTATATATCACTATGTGGAGACCTAGGGGATGACAGAAGACACAACATGCATGTCTGAATCAAAGGCTTGTTACCGTCAGGAATAAAACACAGACAACCTATTGACATTTTGACTGTGAAAACYCACAGAAAACTTCCACATAAGAAGCATAAATAATTAAACTAAAGAGCAAAAAGCTACTTCCAAGGATACAAACAGCATTAAATCACTGCAATGACATTTAAAGACAAGATACTGTTGAGACAGTCAGTATTCTACCAGTCTATTGAATCTGATTACCATTCATAAGTCTGAGTAATTTCTTGAACAAGAAATAAGAAAGGCGTTGTTTAAAAGCATGCCGTGTATGACTAAACCTTTCCTGCTAAATGTTGGCATGAACAGGTGAAGACAAACTGAAATAAAAGAATGACACTGTATTTGGTAGCTTGGGAACGAAGTCTTATGGCAGGTTGGGCAATTTTCATTTTTCTCTGTATTTGYTGTCATTGACAACTATGAACTTGGCCAGATTGTTGATATGAAGAGTAGTAAATACTGCATACTAGGGTGTCAGTAAGATTATGCTTTATAATGGTGTTCTCAGATTCTTATAGAACTCATTTTCTATTTCAATTTATCACAGAAAATATTCTGCMTATTGATAACATACTGAAGCTATGATCAAGGGAGAACAGAAGCTATCAAGAGAATAAACTAGAACTCTTTAACTTATCCATTCTAGGTCAAACAGGGAAGAGAATGAGAAAGCAACTCTCCAGCTAATGCTAACTACAACCACCTCATTTAAGAATGCCAAATGAAACACATTGGAAACRAAATGTAAACATCTATAAGTCATTTCTCAATTAAAAAAAGCAGCGAGGGATCAAAGGTGAATGATCAAAAAAGAGGCAAAAGAGAAAATACAGATGAAAACTTCTCGCAAACCATGGCCATACGCATAATACACATAAAGGTCCTTACCTTTTTCACTGACACTTTCACTTTCTATCTCCACATCTTCACAGCTAGTATATTCTGGTGTTGATGCCCCTTCTTCCTCTGAGCTACTAACTGACATCTGCCTTTTCTTTCCGCCTCTTTTTGCTCTATGAGGCTTTGGAGGCGATGGCCGCACTGATTCCGACTGGTCAGAACTAAGGGAATCATTCCTTAGCATGGTCTCCATTTTCTCCCGCTTTGCTTTTCGCATGAGAATAGCAGAGCTAGGATCAAGGCGGCTCTGTTTTTTAAAGGAATCGTGGTTCTTGTATTCTACATGTTCTACAGGAGCTGGACTATGCCTGGGAGTTGGTGGACTATGATTAGTTAATTGTTTAGAAACAGAAATTCTTACATCACCTGTTCTGTCTATAGAGTACGACCTCTGAGTTTCCACAAGAGATTTTCTGTCCTGAGTTCCCTGCAATTGTGAGTGTTTTCCTAATTTATTCTCAGGTACCTCCGCTTCCTCCATTTCCGTATGTGCCAAAGCCACGTCACTGTGCCTTCTTTCGTGCCGGGCTTTAGATACTTTAGCATGCATGCGCATCTGCTGCTCCTCGGGATGCGGTTTCACAGGATATCTCGCCAGGTTGGGGTCACTCCTGTATCGAGTGTGATATTCATCCTCCTCCCTTTGCTTTTCATCATCAGGTACTTTGCCTTCCTCAGGTTTTTCTGGCAACTCTTGCGACTTCCCTTTCTCCAGTCTCCTTTCATGCCTTTCTTTACGTTCCCTGTCATCGGCKGGTCCTTCTTTTTGCAGTGAGGATTTTGGCACACGTTTACGCTCACTCTTTAAGCCCTTGCCATTCTGTTCTGAAACCGATGACGTCTTCTTCCTACCATGAAAATGAGTACAATGATTTGAAGAATTTATTGCAAAAGAAAAATACTTGTGTAAACTGCTGTGGTATTTTTGTTGTAAAATGTAATTTTACAAATACAAAAACATAAAGCAAAACATATAGCAACTGACTCGATTAACATGAGCTGAATCAATTAACTCTTGTATTGCTGTTTTCCAATACAAGTAACAGCTAGTGTGAACTCCATAAAAAATAAATTATAGAATGTCCAAGTAATAAAATCACAAAGAATATTAACAACTGCAAATGCAGATAAAAAATTCTGGAGAATCAAATGCATCTTTGTAGCAACCGCAGYCCTATGGCAGAACACTGGAAAATATTTATTTCATTTTCTGGCAACAGCCTGGAGAGGCTGGGCTTATGGTCTAACCTCACATACACAATTCATTTCAAGCACCCTGACACRGTAAATAGAAATATCATCAAATGGAAGATCTCTTGCAATGACATTACAAATAGAATTTTACATAACAATCAAAGATTGCAAAAGATAGAATATATTCAGAGGCAATAATATTGAAGGCAATAATCTAGTTTCACTTGCTAAAACCCTGAAAATAAGTATCTATTTGCTTATAAACTATGCCAAACTGTCTCTTTGAGCTAAAATAATACCATTCCTTTCTCTGTTACTGAAAGAGGATGAAAAATGTTATTTATTTCTCTACACAACCGAAGTACAAAATAATGAATAATGAAGCTGCCTGAAATCTCTCATTGTTCATCTTCTGCTTTGGAAGAGTAAGCAATAAATAAATAAATAAATAAATAAATAAATAAATAAATAAATAAATAAATAAATAAATAAATGATAAAATGCCGCCCGCCCCTGTAGGACTGTTTTCTTTCCTTCTAATCCTCCCGATTGCCCTTTAGTGCACGAGTTCACATTTGAATCCATCTGTTTTGAAGAAGACAGAACACAGCTATACACTTCATTTTAGATGAAATTGCACCAGTATTGAATCTTTCCRACCTTAACGGGTATGCATTCAGATTACATATACCTTTTTTCACACATGCATCCTAATTGACAGGCAAAGGTAGGCAGGATCCACCTAAGACATAAATCTATCATCTCCTTTTTTTTTTTTTTTATTGTTTTCTTTACCTTCTGAATTATTTGCAGTACATGGGACCTGAGGTTACCATGCAGAACCTTTGAATTTTATTTAAAAGCCTCAGTAACAAACAAAAAAATGGTGCTATTGTATAATTAATATAAGCACCTAATTTTTGAAATAAAGCAGAATTTTGAAGTAAAGCAGAATTAGACAGAATTTTAGTGCCCTTAAAGTGTTGTTCAGCTGTTAATGACATATTGCAGGGCCTTCCTAGTGTTGAGGAAAACTGTCAGTGGAATCAAGGCGGGCATAATTTGCTGGTTTATCTCATATATTTACATATCACAAATCAGAATTTTGTTCATGTTAAACCAAGGCAGATTTCACCTCACAGACGTCACAGCAAAACTCTCTTCATCTATTTGCAGCTTCAATAGCTATGAAAAAAAGTCATCAATATTGTGATCAAAGGAGAATCTTTTATGCTAATTTCAATTTTATTGCAAGAACTTTCCTTCTCTCAATTGCTCTGTTATCTGTCAGTCATAAGCCAAAGGAACAACAACTGATTAATCACATTAACCTCTGCTGACTTGCTCCACTTCTAATTCATTACAGTGAATACAACTCATTTATTCATTCATTGTGTTTTAATATGCTAAATTGTTTAATAGCAATATAATCATTGACAAAATGATAAATGAGGTAGCAAATGTRGAGAATTTCACAGAACTCCACAGGGTGTTTTTTATTATTATTTAGTACATTATTTCATTGAATTAAACCTTGTGTTTTGTTTAGTAACTTAAAAACATCTGTCACACTTAAAATTTATTAAAATGTAACCTGTAATTATGGATTGAAAGTATATGCCAAAATGCACTGAGGTATATGCACATAGTCTTAAAATACAATTATTTCTCTTTTTTTTTTTTCCACTTCTGTTACACAGAGTGAAATATATGCATCAAAAATGCATTTCCTAGTCAACAGTTACCAATTCCTAGTCAGTAAATAAAGTTGTTCTTACATGGTTCTAAGCATACAGAGGGCACAGCTAACGGGCCTCGGTAACACTACTGATCTAGCAGTTATAATCCCATAGCTCTGTCAAGACAGAAAGCATTACCTCTCTCTTGGGGGTTCACTTCTAGACCTCGATGCAGCTTGCTTTTGGTCCAGGCCCATAGCTGGCTGTGGWACCTCCGCTCCTTTCCTCCGATCAGGCTGCACGCTGGTAGCAGCKATCTCCTGTGACGAGGCAGCTGCTGTACTCAAGGGAGTCTGTGATCTTGAGCGTTCTTGAAGTCTTGCTTTCTTTTCTCTAGGTGCCTCAGAACCTCCCCCAGTTGCAGTATCACTCAGTGCTCCGTCCTGGCTGGGTGACGGCTGTGGTCCACTTCCAAAAAACCATGCTCCAGATTTTGTTAGGATTTCTTGCTGCTTTCGACATAAATTGCATACCCACATAACCTAGTTGAAGATAAGAAGAGTCAGTGCAGCTGTCCCTAAGACCCTAAAACACATGCTTATTCTACCACAGATCAAATAAGATCTCTTCTTTTCCTCTGCACTGGTGAACTCTGCTCATGGCAGTGCTCAGAACATGCTGCTGGAAGTGCTAACTGCACTGGCRAGAGCCAAGCATCCTACAGGCACATGCTCCGCGAGCTGCTCCAGAACGTGCTGTCAACGCACACGGGTCCTACCTGCAGCAATCCCCCACCCCAGCTGAGCAGTCTGCTGAGTAAATGGCAGAGGCAACGTGACTAACACTTGCTGCTGCTGTTCGGGTAGTCGGGTGCTCGTTTCGTTCTCTTTGGTGTGAGTCACTGTTAGGACAGACCTACCAAGCGGTGGTGGGACTTGAGTCTAAYATGGCAGCGCTCTGGGCAGCCCACTCCCAACCTCAACTCACTCCCCTGTTACAGGTAATTGATATAGTATTTCTCTTTAACTAAGYACTCTCATAAAACAAATAACATACAACATTATATTTCAAATAAATTCCTCATTTACTGTCTGCTTTATTGGCTGCATCCAGGAAAACTATTTATCAGAGATGTTAACCTAAAGAAATCTGCTAATACAAAACTAAATGTACCAATAAATAGAATGGAAAAGCACCACATTTTGCACTGCTATAAAATGATCAAATACATCTCTCTGGTGATGTATACATATACATCTGGTGCTAATACATATAAATAATAATAAAAAATAAATAAAYATGTGTCCTTGGCAATCACAACCGAGCTATGCACATATAGACTGCCTCTTAGGATCTTAGGACGCTTTTCTTAATTTCAGATATGCTGACAACCAGCAACACAAACAATATAGCTGGACTCTGCATTGCAAGTCCATCTGCAGTACAAGACAGTCTTATATATAGGAGGAAGTAATACGAGAAAAAGAAGTTCATTGGGAAGCTAAAGTGCATGAATGTTAAAATATTTAAACAAAGACAAAAGGCTTTTCTGAGGCAGAAGAATACCTAAGGAAAATAAAAGTGGCAGAAATTTCATCAGAGGTATGAAGATAGAGATGTAAAGAAACTAGTCTGAAAGCTAACTATGGAAAAAAAAACTATGAGTTTACTCTGGATAGCAGTAGAGGAATGGGTTAAATTCAGAACCAAGATGACAAATGTTGGAATGAAAAATATGCTTGAATTATCTCTGCGTAAACATGGGTAAAATGATACAACACTTAAATGAGTGACWTAAAATGAAAAGGTGTGGGGAAAGCAACCACTACAGGAAAGAAGCTGTGACAGGACGAGACTCTGTTAGGGAGCTCTCTATTTCTCTAGCAGGAGCTGGGTGGAGTGCATGCCCTGTAAGGTGAGATCAAAATTCCCAAGTATTTTGCATATTCAACTTAATGCAGATATATTTAAGATATCCTAGAATAGGCCAGCTGCCTAGTTTTGAAGAAACCTAAGACCTTCCCAACACTGTCTGCACTGTCCGACTGCACCACACTGAAAATATCAAACTCTTCTTCCTGTATCTGACTTGCATCTTTACAACAAAAATATTTTTATTTTTCTCCTATTTAAGAGAGATAATGAAAAAGCAATTCACAGAAAAAAAAAAAATCAAATTAAAAAATACAATAATTCCAGCAGTGGCATAAACATGTGTTATGTTAAAAATAGACAGATAATC
The DNA here is from genome assembly GCF_003342845.1 of Nothoprocta perdicaria. Classification (NCBI taxonomy): domain Eukaryota; kingdom Metazoa; phylum Chordata; class Aves; order Tinamiformes; family Tinamidae; genus Nothoprocta; species Nothoprocta perdicaria. The sequence continues at coordinate 1,743,318 of NW_020456021.1, read as the reverse complement.
CTCAAGAGGATAACAGAAACAGCAACTCCTTCAAAAATAAATGCTAGTCCCTTAAAAAAACCCTTAATTTTAAAATACTGTATATTTCTTCCATCAAATTTATACCTCAAATCAAAGACTTAATCTATTAAACAGATGATTATTATTGTTTTATATAGAAAATCAAGTAGGTTTTTAGTCTATTTGGTCTTATTATATGTATTTCAAATTGCAGGAATGCTATAATCTGAAGACATTAACCTAAAAAAAAGTAATTGTCTATATTTATCTTGTGTAGAGCAATGTTATATAGACAAGTATTTCTAAAAATTACATAAACTGGAGGTTGTCTAAAGGAAGGAAAAGAACACTACTGTAAAACTGAAATATAGTATGCATGCACATTTCAAATAGTAAATGTGGTGACATTTTATTTACAATTTAATGTATTTAATCATTTAAAGTATATGCTAAGCATATTTTCTAAAAAACTAAGTTGCATAATCAACTTTGCTACTCTACTTTTTTGGAAAAAAAAGATTATGAAATTCAAATAAATAGGAATAGGAAATGCAGAGACACAGAGAAATACATAACACAAAAATAAGAAATATTAGGTATGTAAATACAAAAGTATTTTTCACAGCAGTCTTTAAATACTACCGCTTGGACACAAAATACAGACCACTCACCACAGATTACACACGTAGGAAATCTGCATTATACTCACACAGAAGCTACGCTACCATCCCTGTTTAGGATTCTCTTCAGGACTTAAAAAATGCTACGTTTGCCTTGAGCTATGTTCAGTCCAAAAGGAAAAATGATAAAAGCCTTTTTTTAGGAGGAAAATAATCCCCAAAATGTGAGGTGACATAACAGTTTCAGTAATAAAACTGCATATTGAAAAACATTTTTAGAGAAGTATGTGAAGCAAGCAATCATCTAGCAGCATGCAGGAATTATATCCTGATTGAATATACTGGGATGTGGTCCAAACTAATCTAAACTAAAGCAGGTCTGTGTAATAACTTATCTTAACAATCCACAGATGTTAGGCAACCAAACAAACACTCTGATGAAGGATTACAGTGCTCTAATGTGGCTTCTGGACCTCCATGCGATGCATCAGTAAAATAAAGAGGGTTAGACAATTTTATTCTGGCCTGTCACTTCAAAAAATGTTTTTTTGTTTACTTTTTTTTAAATTTTTTTTCTGATGGCGAGCCTTGTTGAAGCATTTATAGTAAGTCATTCAGGACATCCACAGTCTGATTTTTGATGCTGGGTTTCTTTCTTGTTTACTGGAACCTTGCATAAATCAATGCATATCTGCACACAAGACTATTCAAGAGAACCACTAAGAGGGTATTGCTCATTCAAAGAGTTCATATGCACAACTCAAGGGGGAAAAAATACGCATTTTCAGAGCATAGCAAGGGGTTGTAGGCTTTACTGCTACATAACAAAACAGAGGCACATACAGGAGGTGGGTCAACAGTGCCCACACAGCAGTGGGTCAACGGAGAAAACATTACAGGCTGCGTGAAAACATGCTAGCATGCTTGCCTTCAAGTGGAATAGGGTGAATTTCATTCACAGAAAAAATATTCCTCAAACTTACTCTTACAGGTACTGTTGAATGTGATCCACAATGAGTAGGAACAGTTTTCCTGTACTAACACAACATGAAATTCCAACTTGAAAGATCCCATAGTAAATAATATATACAACTATACACACACACAAAGAAAATCAGCATTTTCAGTTACAAAAATAAGAACACTTCTTTAAGATTATAGATTTCCAAACTATATGTTAGAACAGAGAAAAAATCTAATTGGAAGACTTCCAAACATGCAGTGGGATGCTCAATTCATGTCAGAGGGATAACAAACATTACAATAAATTTGTTTGACACATGCCAGACAAAAATGTTACCGAGGCTAGGGCAATTTCTATAGATTTCCACAGATAAGCTATATGCAAGCCCAGATTCTTAAGGGTTTCATTGTGTACATATTCCTTCATGGTTTTGAGTTTGGGAATGACAGACTCACAATACACTGACTCCCATGCACCCTGCTTCACCTACATACAGGAAATTAGCCTTACCAGCTGTGTTAAAAGGGCAGGCCACAACCTATTCCCTACTGAACTTTCATTCTATGATTAGTAATTATCATCTTTCTGAAGAGTGTATATGCAATTTCCTGTCAATTTATTCTATGCACTTCTAGAAGATTATAGTTACTTCAAGCAGACCCGGTGAGGCAGACTCTCTTCTCTGCCTGAGGCCCCATTAACTTCAGTGAAGCTCTACAAGTCATCTCTTAAAAGTTGGAGGAAAGAAACATTATCCATTTTCTCTTAAGAAACTTTTCATTCATTGAATCAAGATAGACCAAAGGTCACTTAATTATTTTGAGATAAGATAATATATATATAAAAATATGGTATTAGAATACAGTATTACAAGATGAATTTGGTAACAACTAGCTGAACTTATTTGACTCCATCACTCCATGAAAATCTGAATAAAAGCAGCTGAAAATCTACTTGAATCCCTCCAGTCACAACARAGCAAAAATCCGAATAAGCAAAACAAGCAAATCAACTCTCTTTGTTATGAAAATGTGCTTGTGATGCATTCAGTAAACACACTTTTCAAAACTATAGGCAGTTTAGTCCCTCARGTACCTTCTGACCACCAAAAGGGAAGGCCTTCTCACCACCTCCCTCCTCTTTTCCCTGTTTGGGTTTTTCCCTTCTCTCTCYTGCTCTTTCTCTTCCTTGTACCCAGGTACATGGTACCATGTGCACCCTTGTAGCATCCGTCTTGATGATCAGGTCCTCCTTAGAGCCACTTGAACTCAAAAATGTAGTAGAATTTTTACCCGTAATTTTTTATCAGGTAATGATGAAAATCAGGTAATTTTTCATTCATTTTCAACCACATCTATTTTTATCATTCACAGAGAGACTGTATGGCAAGAAATGAGCAGGAAAATGGGGAGAAGAACAAGTGTATTCCATGGCAGTGGCTTATTGTCTCATGTAGAGCTACATCTTAAAGCCATATCAATACCAGCACATGAAACTTGGACAGAATTATTTTGAGCACTGAAGCCAAATGACATTAAATAACCTGTACCTACACTAGAATCTCTGCTGTGTTTCAAGATCAGGTAGCTGCATACAAACTGCCTTCAGAGAACAGGTCTTGGAGCACTCCAACTCCCAGGCCACCAGGAAGAGCTGGTGAGACTCAAATGCTTGACAAAGTTTTGCCAAGTAACCTTCAGTTTCATAATTTACTGGTCAGCTTACTAGTTCACACATCCAACAAGCAGGAACAATCCCAGATTTGTTTAATTTGCTTATACAGAAGTAGCCTAGGAATGTAGTTCTTGCTTTTGTTGAAGTCTCTCCTCCAGCACAAAGGGATCAAAAGCACAAAACCAAAATCTCTAGGTRAATTGAAGCCTTATGCAGGAGACAAAAAACAGAGCCAGCTGACTGCTCTGCCCTCTCTGTTATTCACCAGACATATGAGATTCAGCCAYTTCAAGACTGTGATATCAAGAACCATCTTCGCATTTCCCATTCCTCCATTTCTGTGCTGAGCTGATTTGCTTCAGAACTGAGGTTTTCAGATTGCTGTGTTGTGCAAACTATATGTTGGCCCCTTCCCTCTTCTCTCTCCACAACCTCCAGTAATGTTTTAACCCACTGAACAACTGCAATAAAATTTTACACAAGCATAGAAGTTTTAAAGGTCCTGCATTCTTGTACATTTGATGAAATAGGTAGCTCTATAAAAGCCCTATAAATATTTCATTAGTATAATCCTTTCAGGATCACAAAATCTATGTAGCAATTCAACCTTAAGACATGTTCATAAGCAAAGAGGCCCTGCTGCTCATAGAACTATCTGCTATCTCAAAGTTTATGTTGTCTTAAAATGCTTGTGCTGACAACATTCATGAGGTAGCTTTAAGAGTCTATCTCATCAGAATTTTCCCCTTGTACTAGACATATCATTTCATATTCCTTTTCTGCTTGTCTTTCACAGTTAAATAAAGGAGATGATAACCTTCCAAATCAAACTGTCTGTGCATGATTAAGCATGACAGGGGGACTCTTTGATTTCTGTGTCTACACATAGGTGCCTATAGGCATGCCAGGTATTTATCTTCCCATTACTTTAAAATGACATCTAGTCAATAAGGTCAACCGAATCCAGAGGGAACCCACTCACACTGAATCACAAACAGCAAAATAAAATGAAAGCATTTTCCTAATTGTAGGCTAGTACCATTAGAAATATGTCAGCATATTGTCAGCATATGTCAGCTAGCATATGGCAGCTAGCTGCCACATGCYACTTCAAAAAGGGTACAATCCTGCCACAAGATCTCTCTCACACCTGCCAGCCACATGCATGCTTCTCACACCAAAAGCCATCACGAATGGCATGAGCCATCTACTTCTAAGCAACTGAATCCTACATTCATTGTAAGAAACTTATTCCTAGCCTGTATTTCTAAGCACAAAGTTACCACCTAACAATACAGACATACAGAATATGTGCAATGGTATAATACTTCAAAGAGTTAACAACAAAAAATTTTAAGACAGTTTTGCTGATACTGCTGCTAGCAATAGCATTGCTAGTTATTTTAAGATAAAGTAGAAAACAACTGACTTTCTACGCATGCCTTGCTGATAAAATCTCACGGATACAGCTGCCAATCTTTCTGAAAGCTCCCAACAACTAAAAACAATAATTAGAAATTTCTAAAGTAATCCTGCATTAAACTGAGTACTAAAAGTGATAATTCCAGGCAAACATAAAGCTATCATAGGAAATAATACCTCTAAAACAGCCCCTACCCATGTGCAAGTCAGCATCACAATGTATTTCTCTAAGAACACTGCAGCCTTTGCAGTTCAAGTGAGGAAGAAACTAACATCACTACTGGAGACTTAATATTTCTGCCTAAAACTTCACACCAGGAGTAGATTTTCTTGCAGTACCTTTAGCATTTTTCTCCCTTCAAGTATTTCTTTAACAACTGTACAAATAAATGAATTAACAGATTTCATTATACACATTCTACAAAAATTGCATTGATTGATTTTCCTAAAATAGTGATAAAGAAAGACAATAGCTTGGACAAATCCGTGAAAACTTGACCTCAGCATCCTTGCAGTTCTACTTTTTGTGTTAAGAATGACTGTCTTTAAGTCTGCTTTAACTAAAATGATAAAATAATAATAAACTTATAAACTTGTAATTTTGAGAGAGTTGGAAGAGACAATTATATCAGAACTGGGGATGGAGGGAAGATGAGAAGTATTTTTTTCTTAACTTGCCTAGTTAAAAATTGAAAGGACTTATGAAGTAGCATGTAATARTTTGGACTGATTTATTCTGGGCTTGAGAATTTCAGTTTTGGAAACAAAGCAATCCTTGAGAATATTTTATGGAGGGTCAGACAGTACAGGCTTTATTCATCCACAGGGCATCAAGATAAGGCTTATGCCACTTCTGTCAACAGTCCTCAACAGTTCCAAACATCCCAGTGGTTTGATTCCTCCACAAGCCCTGCAGTTAGCCTTATGCCACTTAATTCCTTTTTTTTTTCCTTTTTCATATTGCCATATGCCTTTACTTCTTACTCATCTGATCTGTAATATCTACTTTAATTCTTCACATTTCCACTTCCCAACAATAATCACAGTTTCAGAAATCTCTGTTTGATCTTTCACATTTTCCTCATAAATCAGTCTATCAATTTCTTTTTCAATCTGTTTCCTTTGCCTGAACTTCTTCAATTCCGTAACACTTTTTCTTGTAATGTAGTACAAATTCCTAGTCATACTTTCCATAATATCACTCTCCATTTTCCACAGACCATTAGACTAGAAATCATTATCTGATAGATCCTTTCTGTTCCTCCTTTTAACCATGCAAAATGACATAAAGATGTGTCCAATTATTTGAACATTTGGCTGCCATGATGAGCCATCAACTCAGATCAACAGAGGCAACCACTATATTTCTATTAATCACTTCATGGTTACCATAGTTACAGATACCTATGGAATATCAATAAAAATATTTTTTAAAAATGACAAAAGTCTAAGAAAATAAGGTCAATGTTATGAAACAGCTTACAATTAGTACTGCTATAAAATTTTAGTTTTCTTTCAAAAAATGGAGATTGCTACCCAAAGCTTTCCACTCCATTTATCAACTTAGTTATATCATCGCAAATTGTAGAAAAGTCTACCCTCAGAACCAGCTTGTCTTTAAAATTAGTGTTATGAATGTGTTTATTTTTTCTACAGAAGCTTACACTGAAACATTATTTATGTTTCAATACTATTCTTTCATACAAATGGTGTCAATAAAGCTAGTAGAGAGACAACAGAGCATTCTTAATACAATAAAAAAGCAATTTATGAAAAAAAACCTAAATGTATATATACAGAGAATTGCTGAAGATGAGTCAACGTGAAAACAGTTCCATGGCACAGTAAAATTCTTGATGTAAAAGATAAAATCTTGGAAGAAATAGTAAGTGTGTCAAGTGAAGGAGGTTATAAAAGACTTCATATGCATGAACTAAATTATGATTTTATTCCTTAAATTCCAAGAAAACAACAAAATGTAATGTTGCCCAATAAGTTTGTAGAGTTTCCATCCTTGGAGATATTCAAAATCTAATTGCACATAACTCTGGGCAGCGTACTGTAGTTGGCATGCTGTGCACAGGGGTTTGGACTAGAAAAATCTCAAATCTCAAAAAATAATCTTAAAAATCCCTTCCAAAGTCCTGTGATTCTCTATGTATGCAGCACTGAGAAATCTAACTAATTTACCACACTGGATTTTTAACTGCATTTACTATTGCTACACTTGTAATACTTCACTGCTGGAAAGYCTGACTCTTTATGGTCTATCTACATAGACTTCTACCTTAAAGCAGGAAATAARATCAAAAAAAGTTTCAAGTTGGAGAGACACTGCAGTCACCCAAGTGACTATGCAAGCCCATAGCAGAGAATAAACAAATTTACTTACTTTCAGTAGTGTATGACAGTTTATAAAGAAAGGTAYTTCCCTCAGCTCTCCTGGAAGATTAATGCTGCCACATCTTGGTGCAAAGACTGAGTGTTTGAAAGCCTCCCATATGAATGAGTGAGAACCAGGTCATCTTAAATTTATCATATACAATCTCTAGTGATTTCAGTAATTGCTTTGTTTTGTGTCAAAATAAGGTGTTAAAAGCTGAAGATGTTCCCTCCAGATTCTCCAGAGAACGTCTGCCTAAGACTTAGACTACAGGTTCCCAATCTGTGAAATGTACATGACTAGTCAGTGACTCAGAAGACCACAGCRGTCTCAAGAACTGCTTGGAGCATGTGGTGACAAGGAGGCCTCTTCTGGATGGTTYCGACTGCAGGGACAAATCAGGCAAAAAAAACCCAACAGTGGACGCAAGAGGTAAGTGAAGCAGAAACTGCTTGGAAGAGACAGCGGTGCTGAAAGTGACTGAGCACTGTGCAGACAGGATGCAAATGTTTAGGAGTTGTGAGGAAGATGGATACAGAYTGTGAAAGTAAGGGATGGAAGCAACAGAGGAAGGCTGGAAGGTCAGGAGTTCCCCAGTGGAAAGGTCTCAGGAGTTGAAGGGATTTTAGGGTGATGACCCTGCTGGGACAAAGATCCTTCCTGATGACATGAGAACTATCTGCCCAGGGAGCACAAGGAAGCATGTGCATTTATGCTTCTATAAGAAAGAAATATGCGTTTAAACAAATACCCAAAGCACTCTGGCTGGGGAGAGGAAGCAAATTTTTGTCACCCTGCAGAGTAATTTCTTGCAGCGGTATCAGTTTCACTGAGGCCTTCTTTGACCATCTTGACTATCTTGCCACATGATGTCTTGCAGACAGTCAAGGTGGATGATTAGCAAGTCYGCTCACCCAGGATTTCCTTCTCTTCCCCACCAACTCATATACTGAGGAATTTGCACAGAGCTCCCATGTCCTCAGTTCCACATGCAGCCTAATTGAAACCAGGCTTGCAGATGATTCAGTGAGGAAGAGTGTGGCACCAAGGTGGGCTTCCTCCTGCACCCAGCAGTCGAGCACAGAGCCCAGTGCATCCCTATTACTTCTCCTAGGAATGGTGAGGACCACTGCCACTGCCCCTTGGAGACAGAAAGCCAAATACTCTAACATCATATACAGATGCAACGCTAAACACAATCCAATTAAACCTAGAAATGTTAGCATAAATAAATTAAGCAATTGTAAGATTTTACTAATTTGACTCTAAATTTTAAGCAWTTTTTTTAAGCAAATGCAAACATGCTCCTACTGAACCAGCAAAAATGTATTTTATGACTGCACATTGTTTTTAGGTTATTCACATGTAATTAGTGCACTTACTCTTCACCCTTCAAAAAACATCACCACAGTGGTTATATTTATACACATATGCAGAACTTTCCCAGTTCGGGGCATGTTAAGCATTAAATGGCACCTACTTATAAAAGAATGTATCACAGCAGGTAGTACTGCTCAGTAAAGTTTTTTAACATAACAGAAAACACGATTATGCCCTATATATGATAAACAAATTAACGATGTAGCTTCCTTGATAACATTACAAATACTTATGCTTTTATGTTATTTGCTATGTGTAATCTAATATCTGTAAATGTATGAAGTGTTTATATTACACAAGGTGTAATTTTCCAACTTTGACATGATCACTGTGGCTTCTGAAACCTTTTGATACATAAATTTTGAAACCTGCTTTTTTGWTGTAACATTCTGGCTTACACGGATCAGCAGTCTGATCTCCTCTTCTGAAAAACCTGACTATACTGACAAATCACAGAATACCATATAAGTTGCTTAAGCATGTTATTGGCAATTGTGCCCTTACTGCAAGGATGACAAAGACTTTTTCTTGAATTTCATCTTTGTTGATCCTACCTTCTGGGATGTCCAGGGTCCTTTCTCTTAATTCTCCCACCTCTCGCTCCAGGTGCAGAGTCTGAGGCTAAGTTGATTATGTCTGTGCTATCTGTGCTACCAAGCTCGAGCACAAAGGAACCTCAGTACATCTGGGATGGAAGATTTGAGGAAGGGGAAGAGAGAATATCAGTCTTCTACAGCAAAATTGACTGGATATCCAAGATTATTTTGAAAAGGGGAAAAAACAATATATTTTTGGTAAGGAAAAGTGTAGAGTTTTAGGACAGTAAAGACTGGAGGATGACTGAGAAAGGGATGAGATTGAACATGGAAGATTCATAAGAAAAGGAAAAGGGAAACAGGGCAGGAAAATGCAGTAGGAGTTTCATGCCAGTTTAAGAATATTGTGATTTTTTGAGCTGATCTGAACAATGCACTGTTGACAGCCAATCCACAGATCATCACAGGTATCAATTTCAGAAGTTTGCTGTCCTGATTTTGCAACAGCACTGGCAGATGACACAGGGAAAGAGGGGAGTTTCAGTCAGGTTAGATGTGGAGCAGTGCAGACCATTACAGCTGGGAAATTCGAACAGTGATGGCATTACATTATCTGAGGTGGCTGCTGTTACAAAAAGGGGTTCAAGGCTCGAGATCAGAACTTTGCTAGATGATTAGACAACCATTCTGATCTTCTGCACTTACCTGTACATTCACAGATATCTAATGAGACTTTGTACTTCCTAAACAAATAAAAGACATTGTGTAGTGATGACTTAAGGGTATGGGGGGGGGGGAAGAAGTCACAATTAAGTATATCCAGGCCCTTCAGCATCAGAAAAACAAGGATATGTACTTCAGGGTGGTGCTAATACAGGACTACTAACCTCTAGTCCACATTTGTATATTAGTGAAGATGTTTTGTGACCAAATGTACAGTCTAGATATAACAGAAACAGGCAGTCTTTCGAGCCAGGAAACTGATCTGTAGGTGTCAGGTTTCTGAGGATCACTGGAACTAAAAGAATTTTAATGGGCAATCAGTTATTCCTCTTAAATGCAGGCTCCCCAGGCACGTGAACCTCCTACACTGGAAAAGGCTTCAGCTGGAGCACTGCAGGAAGGAATGTCCTCATTACACCCCTTCCTTAGCAGCTTCCTTCCAGTGCTGCTGGGGACGAGCTACTGCTCCCTAAACTTGGATCCTGGTGTATTTAAGGACAGCGTTGTAGACACATATACTTCCCTCTTCTTCCTATGCAAAACAATAATCATCTTTCCTGCATCTTAAGTGTATATAACGTTAACTACTCTGTTATATTTAATGCAACTGAACACTAAACGCAAACCATGAGGTCATGAGGTTTGTAGGAAAAAGCAGTGTTTCTTATCAGCTGATC
>NW_020456021.1:1715316-1732791 GCF_003342845.1 Nothoprocta perdicaria | reverse complement strand
CAGTACCTTTCCTCACAGTCCTGATTTGACCTATACAAGTTCTCCTGGGTCCATTTTAGAACATTTTTAATAATTCAGATTACATAATATACCTACCAGCATCAGCCTAGACAAACAAAACATCTTTATTTATTCAGATCCAAAACGGACGTAGTAAAAAAAATCAGACAATTTCACCTTCATCGACATGACATTTTTTTTTTATTCAGGKTTTTCTAGAGGCTTTTATTCCATTAGTATTTACTGTTTCTAAAATGTAAGTTTAACCATTCATTTATATTTCTCACTAGTTTGCAATTAATTTCTATTTTGTATTGAAATACTTCAATCAGGTCAATAGAGTACATATTAATAAGGTTACTACTGTTTTACTCTAGCTGTTTCAGTAAGTTTTAGTGATTATATAAAACCACGGGTTTATCCCAGCTTAAATACAGCTGGTTTACTAGAGGTCAGACTCTTCTGGCCCTGTGCTCTGCTCTTTAATAACTTTCTTTTAACCACTTCTGCTTTTTATTGTCTCTACACAAAAGAATACAAGCAAATACTTGTGGAATGAGACAGATACAACAAGCAAAGAACAAAGAGATAGGGACAAAGAGGGAGAAAATTTCAAAGTAGGGTAAAGAGGAAAATAAATCTAAAGAGACAAGAATAAATGGAAGAGAAAATTTCAGAGAGAGGCAACATGGAGAAAGTGTGACAAATAAGGAAAATGCAAAGGAAGCGAGTTCATGGGAGAAGCAACAAAACTGGGTTGCCACATTGTCACTACAGAGGGTATTTCATTTTGAAACATCTCTGTTTCAAATAGATAAATGATACATTTCAAGGGGAATGGTTCCTCCTTGATTCAGACCTGTAGTGGTATTTTGCTTGATTTTTAAGTTTCATTCTATAGTTCTTCAGATGCTTTTATTTTGTTTTTAGATGTCAGAAAAGAAGGAACACATGTGGCAGGAATGGAGTTTTTTTCTTCATTTAAGACATATGCATTTTTTGCAAGCTTAATGGCAAGTCTTATTTGGGTAAAATCAATCAGATCGACATCAATGAACCCACTGACAAGCACCTGCACTAAAACCAGCCACCTCACAAAAGAGCTACTCAAAAGAGCAGAAGATTCTTACAACACAGTAGAAAAATCATGGCAGATCAAAAGTGAGAAACTAAAGCTCTGAAGGGAAACCCAGCATTACAAGCTGCTTCTGCAGTAATCACTGAGGATTACCACCTCCTGTTTGCCAACCCTTTACTTTTTTCTGTCCTGCCTAGTAAACAGGAACTATTCTGAAGTTTCATGTTCAACCAACAGAAGTGTTGTGTGTTTTTTATTTTTATTTTTTTAAACACTGATGATAAGAATATTTTTACCCTTTGATTTATGTGTAAGTTTTGTTCTTCCCTTCTAAAGCATTTGCTGCGTCAATCCTTTTGGAATGTCAAGGTCTTTGCACAGAAGTCACAAATTTTTATATGATTTTAATGGCTGTTTTTCACACTAAATCAACTTAGAAACACTTTTTTTTTTTTCTTTCAGTTTCTAAATCTGTACTTATTTACTTACCCTCCATAAGAAATGTTACTACATACATATAGGCTTTGCTTGAATTTGTTGCTGAGATTATGCTATGTCACTTGGCGTGCAAGCACACGAGATTTTCCTTTTGGAAACATTTTTAGTATTTGCTGTACTTAGTCACCCCAAAGACAGAAGTCTGAAAGTTACTATATTAATCTTGAATACTGTTCTCTTTCCTTCTTGTTTGAAGTACTTGAATCATTGCACTTGTTTAATACAATACTGTGTGACATGTAAAGTGGAAAGGGAAGTTACAGGTCAGATAAGTTAGCCATCTAAGAAAGCCCATAGACCCAGGGGAAAAAATGACTGAGTAGGTAACTTTCAGCTATTAATTAAGATAAACTGCTAAGAAATAATAATTATGGTTGAAGTATTTTCYGGCAAGTTATATGCTTAAAACGATGGAAAACAACAACCTAGAATAGAAGCAAGGAGATAAAGGTGATCTCAACTCATAGCAATTGCCATGTCTACATTTATAGTATAGATGCATCTAAATATAGAATTCTCAGTGGCATATGAACAGTTCTATAATGAAACAATAAAATATGGATTGCTGTCTCTTAGAGTTAAGAACAAAATGAAAAATGAATACAAACTAATAAGGGTGATGACAAACTGTTTATCACTGATTCTATAAAATATTATCTCCCTTTAAGAAAAAKAATTAAATGAGGATTTCAAGAGGATGATTTTCCAAAGAAAAGTTTCAAAAATATACACTCTTTATATTGAAAATGAGCTATTATTTAGGGCATCAAATCAAAAGATTAAATCTAGTAAAGTCACCAAAGAAAGCAGAAATTGTACATAAAGCTAAGACTCTATAGCATCTAGTACGACACGAGTTGCCTGTGCTTCCACAAACAAGAGCCCTTAATCAATACAGTTAAAAGAGCTAGGGAAAAATTTAGAGCCAATTCCGGGCAATCTGTCGCTTGGAGGACACTGATTAACTACATCTCCAGTAAGTTTAATAAAAGTTTAGATACAGATCACACATAATGCTGACTTTCCATCTGGAACTGCTTCCCACCCAGGTTGGTGGGTAGGCGTGTTGGTCCACAGAGAAGACCAAGAGGGTCGGTAGCTCCTTTAACACAAGCAACAGGCTCAGCTTGACTTTCACAGACTCATCATCATCAGACTCACAGCAAAACATATGCTGTGTATAGAGCAATGGGGAATAGCCTGCAACACAGAATATCCACAGATTTGCCAGAGTAGCTTCATTTATCTGCTGAAAGGGTAGTAATGGAATAAAATAAAATAAAATAAAATAAAATAAAATAAAATAAAATAAAATAAAATAAAATAAAATAAAATAAAATAAAATAAAATAAAATAAAATAANAATAAAATAAAATAAAATAAAATAAAATAAAATAAAATAAAATAAAATAAAATAAAATAAAATAAAATAAAATAAAATAAAATAAAATAAAATAAAATGGAAAAAAAGCAGGGAGAGAAATCTTCCTCTGTTTTAATTTACTGTTCTGGCTTGCTGTTACACAGTCATGAAGTTAATATACTCAGATCTATGCTCAGCCTCAAGAATTACACTGCATAAAATCATATACCTTCGGTGTATCCATGACAAACTGTCAGAAACCCTCACTGCTTGCAGACTTGCAGATATATAGGTGGCAGTATCCATCTGTTATGATCTATTAAGTAGAAGCATTAAAGGATGTAAAAAATATAAAAGATATAAAAACAGAGATGGAAGCATCCTTTATGTAGGCCATAGCCTGGCTAAAAATACACTGAATTTTAATCCAGGATGAGGATTAAGGTTATGTATTACAAAAAGAGACAGAAAGAGCAGATTACATCTAGGCCTAATAATCACTTTGTTTTCCAGATTTCTTTTTTCTGTTTGTCAGTTTCTCATAATGCTTAAAAGGTCATAAATATTATTAAATCTTTGTAGCATTTTTTTAAACTAACATTGAAAATCTAGGTATCTTTCAACAAAACAGCCCCACAATTCAGATGCTAAATGTTGTTATATGTAATGTCTTGACACCATTTTGTAACAACTAATAACAAAGAACTGTAGCTCCGCAGCATTCCTAACTATAGAAATACTATTCATAATGTAGTATAATATGGTCTTACTTGCTCCAGAAAGTTTGAGTTCAAAATTCCATAACTTGAAAGGATTTTATGCAAAACAAGGTATAATGAATCAAGTTGAAAGATATAAATTCCAAGAAGGAAAGTCTTTTAGGGGAAAGAGGGGCACATCCCGGGCTGTCAAATCCACCCAAGTTTAAATTAAAGTGTTCCCATGTGTTTGGCAGCGGGACACACGCTATCTCTGTAGTGACCATGGAGAACATAGATCACCAGAAGCTGAGCTGGGGGTTCTGGCAGTTCTGTTGGCAAAGGCTTTCTCACAGAAGGATGGTCCAGGAGACCAGGACCTGGAGAAAACTTACAATAGCTCTTTAATGAAAGCATGTTAAAAATGTATACTTATACAAGAGGACTGCTCTCAAATACCACTGTATGGCACAATTTCAACTAGGGGAGCTTATTTTGTTGCAGTAAGAAACAAGTGTATCTAGAAAACAGACTGCTATGGGAAATAAAAAACCCTTGCTTAGCTAAAAGAAGCTCCTCCATTAGGCATTACTGGAGAACTAGTAATTCTGACTGAGCTCTCTGGACCTCACAAGACAGCTCTGATGGGCTGCAATATCCCCCCAAGGTATCCCACTAAATAACAAATTCCTTGGAGCACCTGAGTCTAAACAAAAGCGAGGCATTTTCCTGGGCTGGGTCTTCAGCATGTTTACTATTCAGATCAACAGTGTCTCCAGTATCAGGCTGAATTCCATGAGAATATCAAATAGAAAAGAAACCAAGTTTCATAATTTCTGGTTGAAGCAGACTAAAATTCGGGCAATTTGAAACATTTGCCTAYCCAATTTCTCTTTGCAAAGTAAACCCTTCCCTCCAGCCCTGTTCTACCTCCAGTAACTTTCAGAGGCTTCCATGAAGCCATTTCTACGCAGTTCCTACAACTCCTGTAGACTGGCTTCACACCCTACCTATATGTTGACATCTCCTTGGGACATGTTGCCACCTTGATGCCATGCTCCTGGGTATTCCCCACCTGTATCCACTCAGTTTCCCCTTGGACGTTTTTCCCCCATTCTTCCTGAAGCTATGSATGATGGAATACAAAAGCAACCTCCTTGAGCTTGTCCAAGTTGCCATATTGCATATGTGGTCCCCCACTCCCCTCATAGGTACACGCATGAATTTCGAGTATGTTTATGTGAAACATTCAAGGAATAGCTGCAGATTATGCACATTTATGTTTCTGATTGCCATATATTTCCTCAATTATTAGACTGCCTCCAACCTGAACATATGCTGGGTAAGTATTAGGCAAGCGTGATCTGACAGAGTACAAGCGTGCACATTACACGGTTGTTAACAGCAATAATGGCACTTTTACTGAATTTCTATTGTCGAAGGGTTGCACAACATTAATTCACTTCCAATTATTAGACTCACTGTACAGATATACAGTAGGAAAGTGGGATATAGCTGCATTCATCCCATCCTCAGTCAGCTGGAAGACAATGGCTTCCACATCATCCTTTACCTAAGCTTCCAGATCATTAATTTCAAAAGAGTCAGAAGTCTAGRTAATCCCCTAACATTTGGATACACTAAATATATACAAGTACAATTCTAGAGGACCTAGGAATAGACAAATTAAAGCTACCTATACCATTCATAATCTCTGGATTGCACCTCAAMTTCCTTGATTTTCTACTCCAAGATGACTTCTTTACAGACTGAGATTAAGGGTGAAAAGAATATGACATGCACATAATAGAAAAAGAAGTATCTGTTATACAAACAGGTATTTTAAAATTTTATTTTTTAAGGCTCGTATTATAAGTGTATTCCTGTGGAATATCACAAACAACGGGAGATACTTCTACAACTCTTTTATTAACATAGCATATTTGCTCATTAGTTCTGTACTCCATTGCAAATGGACTATTTCTATATTTGTAACACATGGTATATAGCATTTCAGAAATCTTTACTGATACTGCACATTTTGGTACTGCTGACAACTTACATGTAATTCCACTACAGAAATGAAGTCAATAAATCCAGCATCAATACGTTGTACCTTGCAAAGAATATTGGCTTAATTTCAGTAGGAAAAAAGAAACTCAGACATGATAGTGGCTGCAAATTGGATAATGGCAATGAAAAAGGCAGTGCAATTTTGGGTTTATGATGCTGGAAAGGTAAGTGTCTCTCATTAAGGATAATGAAATTACATTTGCCTTATTATCCAAGGGTAATAATAAATGCAAAGGAACTCATAATGAATTACAGGACTTGAAAAGTAGTATCTTGGGGAAAATTAAGACAATTAAATATATATATGCTGAATGAGAGCAAGAACCACTTTAAAAAAGTATGATGACATGTCAGTTGGAACTGCAGCTTGCACTGCTTAAACTTAACATTTGCACGTGGAATTAAGGCTGAATTTTGCTTTGGGTAATTTCTGTTGCTTTCTGCTTTTAACGCTGGAGGAGGAGAAACAGATCCATGGGGTGGTCATGCTTTGACAATTAGCATACATACAGACCAACGTTCTGGCAAAGTCAACACCCTTAGCAGCTAAGCTAAGTATGATGACGCTCTCCAGAAGTAAAGCTGGGTGTCAGCTGGTGTGGAAGAAAACTGAGCGACTTGGCCCCATTCCCAAACAATTGTTTGTAAAGCTCTGGTGGCCAAAACCATCTACACAGATACAGATTGTCAGCATTTAACCAAGCCTGCCCCCTAAAATAAGAGAAGATATGAGCCTTAAGTATTTACCGTACATGCCTTAAATATTTATTATAATATAAGCCTTAGTGTTCACTGAGAGTTAGCAATGAGGTAGCATTAAAAATTTATTGCTAAAARGTCCTGCTACAGACTTCCCTCAATAAAGAAGAAATGTCCAACTTAAATTTAGGGTTTTAATTGTATACATAACTATCATTGTACCTGTCTACAAATCACTTTGATGGCACAATCACAGGAAAAAGGATGATTAGCTACTAACATATTTCCAAACTCTCATTATTATTAATTCTAAGCAATGAAATGTAGAAAGAAAAACTGATTTTATGTGTATGAACACAATCCCTTGCACCACAGCATTTTTTAAATTGGTTGCTTCTTTGGTCCTAATTTTATAAAATTATGTAACTATTTCTGACTAACAAAGAATGATCGGAATTGTCCAATTCAAACTGTTTATGCTGCATTCTTTTAACTTAGACCAGATAAGTACATGTTAGCACATTAAATCTACACAGTCATACATTTTCACTTTCAATGCTGAGCTTCAYTGCAGAGAAAGGATCCAGATCCTATTCAGTGTTACACTCATAAGCCRTTAGAATAAGCAGTTATTTACAGCTACTTTATTATTTTGTTATTTTTCTTTCAGCTAACTAAGCAGACAGYAGTTGGTACTTGGATGTTATAACCTCTTGAGGTCTCCCAAATCTCATTCACTGCTTACAGACAGCATTGATTAATTAAGCTGCGTGAGCAAATGACTTCTTAATATTGCACTTCACTGCTAATGTTCTCTACTTGTGTAATGTTCTTTCTTCTTCAAGTGCAACACTCATTTACAATAAGCCTCATCTCAGATTTAAATCATTAGAATTTATTTTGTTTACTGCTCTCTTACACATTTGCAAATGTGCAAATACGGAAAATATTTGCCCTTACAAAAGATCCTTACATCTTCTCTTTACTTACAGAGATTTAGGGAATAGATTAATGTATATTTTTAACAGATAAGTGAACAAATATTTTTCTATACTGTTAYATTTTTGAAAGCACAGCTATATCTCAACCTTCTAGTACCATCTATCCTTAACTCTTTCAGATTTTCAGAGATCAACCAATGCAACACCTGCTTATTTATGCTGGGATCATTTATTACCTGCTAATGTAAAAAGGGAATTAAAAGGAAAACATCTGTTGATGCAGAAGGCAGTGGAAGACATTTAAAAAATCAAATTACAAAATCTTATTTTATTCTCAGGCTAAGGAATATTTTTAAAGAAAGTGCAGTATTAAAAAGGGAACAGAATACTATTTTTTATACTTTTGAAAATTTAAATAATACTTAAGAATACCAAAGAAAAGAAATAAGACTTTTCTTAAGCATCTCATGCTTAGAAATGACATACATTTGGGCCAAAAGTGTCAATATGGGAAWAGATGTTCTTTGTTCAAATGAAAACTCTATAAAAGACAAAAYTGAATAAAAGACAGTATCCTTCCAAAAACAAATTAGGTAATTTTACTGTTGAAAAAATGAGCGTAAAAATGGCATATAGATGTTTATGTTCATTTATACAAACCACATATAGAGAAATCTACACTGCATATGATTTTATTTAAAGAAGGAGGTGGAATAAAACTCTCAGATACAGCCTTATTGACCTTGGAGGTTTTATCAATATATTACCTATTTTTTAAGGCAAGTTTTTGCAAGAGGAGGAATTTTTACACTCCAATCACACTGTGATTGAAATTTCCTTAACTAAAATAAAAATAAAAATCTTATATTCTTTAACTTGAATTGGTTAATTTGAATCAAATGATAAAAGACCACAAAAAAAAATAAGTTAACAGATAACAATGCTGCAGAAAATTAACAAAGTTGTTCTTATTTACCCTCCATTAAATGTCATGGATTTTCCAATATTATTTAAGTAGGATTTTTGCTGACTACTGTCTTATTGAGCATGTGTGCTAAGAGCAAAGAAAAAAGAAAAAAAAAAGCTTAGGGGCTCTTTACTATGGGATAAAGAAGAAGGTTACAGTAGCAATACAGTTCCTTGATCATCAGTGGTTGAATCACCTACAGTAAACAGTTTAAATGTTTGGCTGGCAGAAAAATTAAACTTGGATAAGCCACAGCAGCACAAGTGGGTGGTTACTGAATTCATGTTAATCTAAAGCTACAGAAAAAAAAAAAAAAAAAAGAAAAAAAAAAAAAAAAAAAAAAAAAAAAAGCTTTGATGAGGTTAACTTCAGGACCTAGATATACTGAGCATTAACTGCCCTTTTTTTGGGTGTACAAGAAGGAATTATCATATAAACTAGCTGGACACTGAAAGACTTAAAGTGAAGTTGAAGAAACTTAGTGAAGAGTAGCTAGTTTTAAAAATTTCTTTTAAAAATTACAGCACTGAGATTTGCTCAACAGTGAACTCATTTGGCAGAAATAAGGCTAAAATAAGCTCTGCGTCTTACTTGAGGTAGAYTCCTTCAGCTTCCCGACAAGACTCCTTTATCTTTTTTCTCCTTTTATGCACTGAAAGCAGTAGTTTTAGTGAGGAATTACTGCAAAACAGTGCTTCTTTCCAGATACATATGAAAAACAAATCTTTTAGGAAATAAGCAGCACTGAATGTGACAGAGAGATAATTTATCTGCTATCACTTTACAATTTGCCATGTAATTTTACCTCCTTTAAAGGAAAAAAAATAGGTGCTACAGCTGTGTTAGGCAGAACTTACATATATCAGACTGTTAATGGACAATTTGACATAAGACTTCTGTGAAAAGAAACGTAAAAACATTCTTTACAATCCAGAAATTTTGTTCTGACGGTAYTAAAAACTGGTAGAATTATTAGAACACAGCTGAATTGCACAGCATGTGCATTCAAATTGTTAATGCCTAAAGTAGCAAGCCATTAGGTGAATAAATTTTAAATATAATTTAAAGGAAGTAAATGACAAACTCTCTGTAGAAACACTTGACATACAATTAAAGAAATGTTTCCAAGTTGTCTTTCTTTCACAGTGTAATCTCTGACATAATAAAATGGAAATAATTTTAGTCAAACCTAGATCAGAAATCTTAATCCCTCGTATCTCAACACTGCCAGTTGACATTATTTTCCACAAACACAGCACAACATTGAGTAAAATCATTTTTTATCTATTACGTATTTCACATCCTGATTTCCTTTCAATCATCCTTTGATATGGAAATAGAAAAGAGTCATTTATACTGCTCTAATTTTTCTGAAAAAAAAATGGAAGAATGGTAACACAACTTTTGTTAAGAATCATCATTTGCTCCCATCTATTTTTACTTCTAATCAAAAATTGCAATCTTAATGAAGTCTATGAACTCATTTCTAGAGAAAAATACGTGGCCTACGCTGAGGCATTACTCTTCCACCTAATTCTTTCTGGCACTGTTGAATGAATTTCACATAGTTTAAAAGATCCACCTCACATCACAGAACACTTCAATTTTGTTTTAAAGAAACTGCATTCTCTCATTCCAGATTAGTTTTGTACCCTGAAATGTATCTCTGTTTCCTTAAGAAGAGAGGAAAAGAGCTGCACATCTTCATGCATTAGGTGCTTATACAGGAAATTTATCTTTCTACACTTGTAAGCAAATATTAGGAAAATATTTTTACAGGAACAATGTAAAGGTCCTGTTTTATTATCAAGTGTTTTTTTGCTATACAAGGCTCTAGCACAACTATATTAAAGAAAAGAACAAGCAGTGACAGCTACAATTTGGGGAGGATTGAATCAAATTTTTGCCATTCTTTGCCAAACCGTAGGGTACCATCAGCCAGACATTTTGCTCATGTCTACCCTGCCCTATTCACATTGATAGTTCACATCAGAGAGAAGGGTGAACAAAATGGAAACAAGTAAATGAACAAACCTGTCGCTATGTTGGCAATTCAAATGCTGCTGTATGGAGCAGAAATACTAAGATCAGGAGCACAAGAGCTGACATTTCATGAGAAATTGTAAAATATCTAGAAAACACCAAGTAATGTCAGCTTTTTTAAAGGAAGTACATTACTTCCTTCTGAAATGCTGCCCTATGCAAAATGCTTTTACTAATATTGTTTTCTTACTAAGCATATTCAGTGTTCACTGCTCATCGTGAGCAGGCTGCCATGACATTAACATCCTTTCTGAATATGAAGGTAATATGAATGAAGTCACTTTTATTTTTTAATACATACCTTAAAATCACCGACTGTTTTCAGCAAGCACAACCATTGCTGAGATTACTACTAACAGTATGAACCCAATGAATATTCTCAGTAGATTACTACTAATTAGTAGATTACTAAAGCTAAGCCTGAATTTAGTAACTAAATTAACAGTCTTCTCATTTGAAAATGTTCCCATTAAACATAATCTGTCTGCAACCACGTGAAGAAAGAGTAGGCTTGGGTAAAAAACATGAAAAGCTAACCAATATCTAAAGCACATGCACAAACTTAAATTATACATTTATTAAATCCTCTTGACATATTCAAATAAGAATCATTAAAAGGTATGTGCCTCATTAACTACTAGGATGCATCAGTTACTGTTTATTTTGTAAGTGTTCATCACAGAATTGTCATAATTAAAGTAGGATGTCTATTGACTCCCAATACAAGGAATTCATATTTTGGGTTATCATGTATTATGTAAAGTAGGGAGAGAAAATTGTATATATTAAGTTCTGGTCTATATTTTTAAATACTTCTTGAAAATATTTGACATTTACCTTAAAAGGAAAAAATATGTCTCCAAAGGCTTTCCCTAAATAATTGTATCATTCATACCACATTCTAAAAAACATCTTAGCCAAGCATAAGACCTGGAAGGGACCTCTTAAGGGCTCACATACAGTCACAAGCAACCATATCATATAAATCTTAAATTTGCCTTTAAAACTTTCCTGAGGTTTTTAATTTCCCTTCCAAAGAATCATAGCAAAGATTTTCCCAAAGCTTCATGCTACCCACTGCAAAAATGTGGCTCATTTACATGCATTTAGTCTTACTTATTCATTGTCCTCTAGATAAGTGGGGTTTTTTATTGCTTAATATTTAAACTTACTGTATGTCTAGATATCAATTATATTTTCTCTAGCTTTTACTTCTCTAACCTCCCTAGTCTGCTCTCATATGATGAACTCTTCATTCCTTTGATCATCCTTTATATGACTTCCTTTGCACTTATCACATTATCATTATTAAAAATGGGTAACATGGTACACAACATCCAAGGTGAGGTCTCATTAGTACTACCATTACTGGCTTAAATCTCCACCTCTGATGGAAACACCTTGAATCTGGGGTTATGCTGGACTTTTTGGAGCCTGGAACTTCAGGAATTCACACTTCACCAAGCTTTCCAACTTACAAATCCCCTAGCTTGTAGCAACTTGGTACATTTGCTTTAATATTATTTATAGAGGTAAAAATCACATGGAGAGAACAAGACTCTTCTAAACATGCATCAAACTGCCACCATTCAACACACCAGATAAAGAGAAGCTAGTCAGTAATGTTGAGTCACTGAAAATAATTAATAAATAAGATTTTTCTGGTGTTGCTTTATATAAATTATTCCAATTGTTCTACTTATAAAAGCCATTATTTGGCAGTTATTTAATCATCTTTTTAATTAATATATTCTGTATGGTCTGTTAGCTTTCAGAGAAAGGCACTGTTCAGRAAAGTGTACGGTATAAGAAAGTTCCCTGTGCTCCTCACATCATCAGGCTCAACTGCTGCCTAATGTCCTGCTGAGCCCTGTAATTCTTCAGTGGTGAATGAGCAGTAGCTTAGCCTCTTTACAAGGTATAAATGGTATTTTCATGTATGTTATTAGGGCATTTTCTTGGCATGTCAAAGCTTGGGGTTCAACAATGGCAAAACCTAAACCAAGGCAAGTGCAAACAACAAGGTTATCTTTAACTGAAGTTAGAACTGAATTAGGTATTTTTTCAGCATATCTTCAGGGAACTTATGTGCTCAGGCCCTATTTTCTGGGTTTCAAACGGCACCAGTCAAAGAGAAATAACTAAGCTGTCACCTCTCCAAATAAGTATATGCAATCCAGATTCCCCTGGATTCCCCTCTCCAAGACCTAAGAGGCTAAATTGTACCTGAGTGGCACTTTGAGCACTTAAGAGCTTTGTTGTTTCTGGTCCTAAAGCTGTTTTCTGCTGCAAAAGCACTAGCTTTTTAATACACTCCAGTGGAGTCATCAGCGATGCACTCCTTTAGCAACAGATCAATAGCAAGTGAAAACTTCTCCACTCTGTCCTAAGTGATTTAGACTAATAAAATGGAACAGATCAGAGGTCCTGRGTTGTTTCACTACATTGTTCAGACMGAGCTGCACATAAAAAAAAMCAGTGGAATGAAAGTGCAGCCAGCCATATTTCATAGCCATTAGAAAATCAACCACATCCATTAGGAACTGGAAAATAAAACAGAAAACAACTCAGAGACAGACATTAGGGAGCTGCTTCATCCTTAATGTAAAGGCTACCTCTAACAGATGTTACCGATGCTGGAGATCACACTTGGTCTTCCTCTCTTATTTGGGTAGCACCTTGTTATGAATGGGTGTGGAAACTCTTGCCTCAAGGGAAAAATACCACAGTGCACAGARAGAAGGCTTTTCTCTGTCAGCTTTGCACTAATTGCAGTTTCCTTCTGCCCTCTGATATTAGCCACCATGCTGTAGCCCAAGTGCATCAGCACCACCTGCAAGCTAAAAGCTATACCAGGTTGTAGTGACTTTGCACTGATTTCAGCTGAAGTAACAGTGAARTAGCTTACTTAAAGTAACTGCTTCCCACTATCCAAGTCCCCAGGTTGAAAGTCCAGAATATCTTTTCCTGACCTGCCATAAACGGGAATACTGCCACCATTTCCTCTGCACAAAGGATGCAGAGAAGGGGCAACTGGACTGACCTATTTCTGAAGCAGCACAGGTATGAGTGATGTGGAGGCTACTATTGCATTGGGTGCCAAAGCAGTTTCAGCATTTTTTGAAATGCTATCATTACTCATTCCCAATGGATTCCCTCCATTTTCCTCACCACATTTATGTTTGGCTTTAAAAGGTCATCTTTTGCCCAGACAAGTATTTCAACTGCAAAATCAATTCATTTCAAAATCAAAAAGATGATTTCAGAAGGGTTCCCTGAATCTTGGTTGCAGTCAGAAGTGAAACACAGCAAGCAATACAAATCAGTGTAATATTACATTTTAATTTTAAAATTAGATTTCCTGAATCAGCTGGAAGGACCTTGCATGCAAAAACCAGGATTCCTAATCAATGTCATTTTTATTAAATAAAGTTTTATTATATTTTATTACTTTCTCTACTCTTAGTCTATTGGGATTAATAATCCTTGATTTTTAATGAATTGCTTCCATTGTCTTAATTTTGACAAAACCCAAGAATAATCTTAGTTTTCCTTGCTGGGTTGGCTTTAAAACTTTGTTCAGCTAGAGGATGGGAGGCGTCTGGTTGTGAGTTTTGCTACTCCTCCCCTCCTCCCCTTTGGATCATTTTAGAACTTCATTTTTTAACATGAATATCTTTCCCAGTTAACTAACAACATTATAATAAGAAATGATAAAAAGCATGGATTCTAACCACTTTATCCTCCTTTGGGAAAGCATCCAAGGAAGCAGAATAAAAAGAGAAAAGAAAAAAAAGAAGAGAAAAAGAACAAAGTAGGCAAGTATTAATAGGCAGATTTCAAAGAAATGCAATTCTAATAAACTTTCTACAGAGAGATAAAAACATAAGATTAGAAAAGAAGCTTTAAATAAAAGGATTACACCATTGCATAAGTATAAAACACATATCCCACCCAAACACAAAGTATAATCGAAGTATGAGCAATATAACAAACAATATAGAAGTTACAAATGAATGGAAGTTTCCCTTTCTGTGACTTGCAAGAGTAGATGAAAAATAGTTAAAATATGTTCAATTTCTTTCTGAGYCAACTGTCCGATATGCTCCGATTAATATTATAGCCTAATACAGCAAAGTAAACAAGATTTTCACAGACTTGTTCTAATGATACCACCTGCAGGTGATGCAATATAATGCAACCACTAAAAATATGAATATATCAGCATTTCACCCATCACACCTACATGATTTTTTTCAGGAATTTAATTAAACTTAAGTTAATCCAGGCACAAGAAATCAGGGCTATGGAAAGCTCACAAAATAACGATAAAAAGGTACTTTTCTGAGTCATTTTATTTTAGTTTATATGAAATTTCAGAACATTCAGAAGGGTGTTTGTAAAATGTTTAATAATACACCATTTACTAGATGATGAGCCAAAAATAAACATTGGATAATGGCCTTCCAAATACAGAACCTATGAATAGTGTACATATGAATAGTGTACAAATGAATAGTTAGTTGCTTGTAATGGGCTGTCTAGATGGAGACTATGCCAGGTCAGCCTTGAGTTTTGCAGACACTTTTTTTTTTTTTTGCAAGTCAGGGGGAGAAAGATTAATCTCACCTGCCTTGAAGTGAAATATCTAGTCCAGATTAATCTGTAGTTTCACTTTTAAATTAAAATAAAAATATACTGATATTACACTCTCAGTATGCTAGGAAAGATTCTTTTCCTAACCAGAAGAGGATGGATAAGAGAAATCTAAAAATGTAATGAAAAACTTTTTTAAAGAGATACAGAATAAGTGAACGATCAGAACTTCTCAAAATGGACTTTTAACTCAACAAATGGTCTTTTCTTTCATTCTAACCAAAATAGGAATGTTTTCTTTAAGCATCACTCAATACAACCTATACTACATATTCTCTTATTTTAATTGTGAATCCTGCATCTTCACAAATATTAAACACGATTCCCTCTACAACCGCTTCATAACAAATCGATGAATGAAATATTCTAATAAAATGAAGCATGAAATGACAAACTTAATGAACAAACTATAGTTTGACAATGCCAAGAAGGCTTTTTATTACAAGCAGATGTCAAAACACTTACATTGTTTGATCGTAGAGAGACACGACCTCCACATCGAGCACAAAACTTGGTCCGGCAATAAGAGCATAAATGGCCACAACCATCTGCAAACTTTGTTTTATGACAGATTCCACATGTTGGAGCATCATCCTTGTGCTCTCCCTGGTAACGGCGAGCTTCTTCCCCTATCTTTCTTACTTGTTCTTTATAGCTTTCAAATTGCTGATGCAACCTCCTGCATAGATGAGAAAAAAGTTTATATAGCAAGAATGGAAGGAAACACAATTACCCTATATTTTTAATTCCAATTTACAACTAAGGCTAATAGTCTTGTGCATTTCATCTCATAGCAAATACCCACAGCATCTGGAAGACTGCAATAGGATATGAGTGTTCGTATTAGATTTACTTAAAAGATGGTGAAAAAATCATTTCAGTTGAACACAAATTGAGCAAGATATGCAAAGATGGCTAAAATTGCACAGCCTTATGTTAAAGTGTCTAAAATGTACAAAATAAAAGCTCAAATATAACTGCCTTGACACTTAATCGTCATTAGCTTTTTATACAGCAAGCACAATCAAAAATTATAACCAAGCTTCAGTTAGGTAATACTGTCTGGCAGAAGAGCATGTTCTTTACTTGTTGCTATGAGACTCATCCCTCACAACAGTTTCAGATGTAGCATTAAATCTACATCTCCATAGATAATATCAAAAACCCAAGAACATCTAAATAGCTTATTATTAGAAACACAGAGTCTTGAGTTTAATAAATGCTAAGAGCAGGTATGCTGTCTATAGAAGCCTTGATCACATCCTTCATCTCCACCTGCTTCGAACTACCAACTCCATTAATCAGCTCGGAGATTCAAACCATTTAACCAATGTATTTCTAGCCAGAAAATTCTACGTTTGTGCAGGAATGTCTTTTTGAGTGGTGGACTTGTTTCAAGTTTTAGGAACAAGTAATCAGTGGTGGTAGGTCATATACAACGAACATTTCCCCTAAATACTGTTTCAGTGGGATATTTTTACTTTATGATGATAGTCAAGCTTAGAAAATGGTAATTAAACTTTATGAACAGAAATACAGATCCCATATACATATTCAGTTTGAATAGGAATACCATTGCTCGTGATTTTATAAATCAATCAACTCTCACACTAAAAATAATGACTTTACTGGGACACCACTCCTCTGAGGACACAGAAATAGTAAGAGGCAAAGCAAGAAAGCCAGATATTCGATTCTTCCTAGACTTAGTGCTTTATGCTAATGAAAAACTTGGCAAGAGTAGCAATTTTGTTTTTGCTTTGCTTTTGTTTTTGCTAACTTGCTCAAGAAATATTTGCAGTCTTGGTGAGACAAGGAAAGTGGATCAAAAGAATTACAGAATGGAAAGGAAAGAAGGAAACTTAGTGCCACATTATTGGATTACAGGTTTATACCTGTACATTATTCATCATTATTTCTTTGGCAACTACTTACTTAAAATGCATATAAACAAGTGAAAATGTTCAGAAATGCATACACGAACCAGCTAAAGGAATGTATTTAAACAACAGAGAGGTTTGTAGGTACATTTCTTATTATATCAAATGTTTTATTCAAAGATGGAATCATGGAAACTAAATTTACTTCTCTTCCAGTAAAGTAAGATATGTAAGCTCTGACTCCACTAATATGGCAAAGGGAAGATAACAGATAGCACAACATCTGTTCCTATTTTTTCTCAGTAAGGTAGTGTATATCTGACTCTTTTTCTGATCTTGTGTGAAGTCCAGAAAGTGTATTAATACAATTGCACCTTGTCCTTCTGTGTGGACCAAAGGGCAGACCAATCTGTCGCTAAGCAAAATTTAATTGAAAATAGAATTTAATTATTTATAAATAAACATTACTCACATATCTTTATTTATTTATAGAAAGAAAGAGAGAGAGAAAGAGAGAAAGAGAGAGAGAAAGAGAGAAAGAGAGAGAGAGAGAGAGAAAGAGAGAGAGAGAAAGAGAGA
>NW_020456021.1:1706838-1715086 GCF_003342845.1 Nothoprocta perdicaria | reverse complement strand
AAAGAATCTTATTTAGCCTGTGTGTGTGATTCAACTACTTCTTTTGAAGAGACTGAACCACCTGTCTGAGGAATGTCTGTATTTCTGGCCATTCTAAAGGGCAGGAGCAAAACCCTTCTCAACTTCTCATATATACAGTCTTGACATATAGAGGACTTATTAAATATTATCTGGAGTACTAACAGAATATCTATAGCACCTGTAGTTTAGATTAGGGGTTTCATAACAGCATAACAGACAGRTACCATTTGGCAGATACAGATTCAATCACATCTCACAGAAAGAACCACAGACTGCTATGTAAGAAGACTATGTAMATAGACCTAGGTCTTTTTTTCTTTTTTCCATCAAGTACTCCAAAATTTAACACCTATTTAGGTCAATGCCAAAGCCATTGGAGTAGTTTACTCTCCCAGTGGAAAGACAAAGAAGTTCTACCTCCTATTCCCCAAAATAGAGAGCCTCACCCTATATTCCCCAAAAGAACAGAATAAACAGTAGAGGAAGCAATGCCAGCACCAATCCCTGATGATTATGAACGTTTGCAAGTCAATATGAAAAAGTTTTATAGCAATTTGACTTCAACAATGAGAAATCTTGCAGGAGCAGAAGATGGACAGATGGAACAAGGCACTAAAAGTGTATTCTTCTTAAAGTTTCTCATACGCAACAGAACACGGGTTAAGTATAAAATCTAATTCACTATATTTTCCCATAAATGTTTAAGTCCCTTTCCAGGCTTGTCATGTAACATTACTGCAATAAATACAATTCTATTCAGCATTTATTTTTTAAATCTTGACCAGGTGAAAATTACACTTTGTTCTTATTGAAACATTAATGTTTACATTTGAAATTAGCATTTTCTACAGATTTCACTGAATTCATAATTTAAAATATAAAATAGAAAACATTTAAATACGGAAATACTTTTCAATAATATTATTTTGTAAAAGCTTATTACTGTTGACTTTTTATTATTAAAGGACCAAAAGGGAGAGTATATAAAAGCTAACGATCATTCCTGTTATTCAATGTAAATATCTTTGACTGAAACCATTAATTTTTGATCCTGTCCAAAAGATAAAACATTAATTTATTTGCTTCTTAAAACCTGAAGGTTAAACCCTCCCGAATCTACCAGCAGCAGCTGCATAAAAAAAAAAGACTCAAAACTGTCAAAGATACAAAATTTGAACTCRCTAGAAAAATATTCAGCCAGGTATAAATGTAGGAAAAGGTTGAAACACTCCTGARTTAAATAAAGCTTAGAAGTAATTTAACCTATTCACCTATAACAAATAAAATGTAAAATATTTTAATAATGTTGTGGAACCAGAAGCTGCCATTGTAAATTCAGCAAGAGGCTGAGCTGCCTGGCTAGGTGCATCCCAGCCCCACGGCTGTGACTCCACTTCCACTTTCTTGGCGCCAGCTGCAGTACTTCACTGCAAGTGCATGGGAGGTGGGCACCAGCATTGACAATGCAAAATAGTAAATAATACACCATTTTCATGCCTACAGTGAAACATTTGCTCTACATGACATATTAAGGTTCTGGATTATCTTTTCCAAGAAAACCTAGTGGATTGGTTCTTGGTGAGTCCCAAAAAAAGTTTGTGGGAACAAGCACTTTACAAAATCCTTCCACAGCTATATGCCCAGGATATACCACATTCCCATTTAAATATGCATTATTGCACATGACAAAACTTTTTCATCAGTAAACTGATGAAAGAAATGTCAGACACGCAATTCTGCTCATGTCTTTAGGTTCTTATTAAAAACCTGAAGTCCTCAMGGACACTCATGTGTGTAAGCACCTTACACACTTTAACACTTCAGGGAGTTCATCTGCACCATCATTCAGGCACACAATGAATGTTCAGATAATCTGTAATTCTTGCTGACCAGAAAGTAACATATCAACCCACAAAGAAGATATATTTCTATATTTTATACATGTATATTTTTATATATAAAGATTCAAAAGCAACAAAATGGTGCACTTTCTTATGCACAGATTATCTGCACAGATTTTCTAAAAGTGTCAAAGATTTGGGTCACCTATATGCACACTGACATCTTAAACAGTTTTTAAATGCAATATGAAACTTTGTGTTTTAGTTACTTGAGAATCCAGCAGATGGCACTAAAGGTTGCATTTTCAATCTGCCTTCCAGATCAATTTAAATGATTTTATCTCATAATCTTAATCATCAAATATAATATAATACAAATATTATTATATCTTGTGATGGATCCATCTTACCAGAAAAARTGCATTCTCCTAAGTGATAAAGCCATAAGAAATCCACTGGCAGCTATGGCATATACGAAAAAAGTTCTTTAAAAATACAGTACTTTCCCCCATTCACACATGCCGTATATACACATAATCACACAGAGCTCTTTTTTTTTATATTATATATATATATATATATAAAATCATTGATACTTCTATCAAATTCTTTTCTTAGTATTTTTTCTTTTACCTCAAATAAAACAATAAAGCACAAGTCAAGAATCAAAGCTCTATTTCTATGAATTTCTAGGCAGAGGAGTCCTTCCTTACTAACAAGCTAGCACAGTTTCGAAACCCAAGGAGTTCGGGCACTTTTTGAGTTTAGTGTGTCCGCACAGGCAATTGTTAGATCTAAAAAGTGCAGGTAAACTTTAAGCATCTATGTAGAAGCTGAAAGCAGCATCCTAAATCTTGCAAGTACCAAGGTGCCCGGATGATTCTGGGGGTCCCAGCTCGTGCAGAGGAGCCTATTGAGAGCAACAAGACACCTTAGGCCTACGTTGGGGCCTAAGTCCCACCATGACATGTTACTAGGAAAAGCTGCCAGGTTGTGATGGGTTCAGGGAACATGTAGTTTAAAGAGGAAAGCCAGCATATACAACCTCAGCAAGATGCAATTGCCTGTCTGAATAAGGCAAGAGGGGAGTTTGGGGTGAATCTAGCACATGTTGACTAGAATAGCAGCTGAAGTTTAACAAAGTCCAAATATACTTGCCGGTTACTTCACATGTGATCATATCACATGTAAGTGTGTTATTAAAATCTGTATCCTTATGTGTGTGGACAAGTAGGACAGATTCAGGTTGAACGGTAACTAAATAATTCTAACTCCTCCAGTACTCTTCCTGAGTACTTGACATCAAATATTAGTGCATTAACATACTTCAGCCCAGGGTCCTTCTGAATGTTTGGGGGGTGCTTCTGTTTTGAATGTAAGATAACTGGTTTGTTAACTTGTGAAGATCAAGTGACTGTTGAATGTATTCATATTGCAAAATATTGTACTTCTAAGTGAATTTGGATCTTACGTTAATATTCTTCTATTATTGCTATTGTTGTACTGTCTTTTTTATTCAATGTGAACTGTCATTTCAAGAGCAGAGTATTGCATTTGTCTGTAAAATATGCTTACAAAAGGCATGCAACACATGGAACTGTGTAAGCTGCCAAAGAGATGCAAATCTGAAATAATCAGCTGATCTTTATAACAAAAAAAGATGTATTTTTGCAAGAAAATTATTTTCTCCTTATTTTGTGCTATGTAGTCCTTCTAGTAGAAATCCCACAAAGGAGACAAATTTCTCCATTGTAATTACAAACTTTTCAGTTGTACTATACTCTCAAAACACTTCGACTTCATCAGTCTCTATGCTGAGATCTCCTTTTTCCATTTTATTGGTATCAACACAAATTTGACATTACTTACAATTCACATGTGTATTTCTTTACTTCACATGTCTCCTGCTGTCCAAAGCAAAACATTTGGCCTACATTTATGATTGACCTTATGGGTGACCTGTACCTCCAGCTCCATCAGCTGAAACAGAGATCTCCATGTAGTCCCAACAAATCTTAGCCATTGCCTCTCTTGTGACTGCCAATTCTACCTCTGTTATACCTGCCATAATAACTACTGTGGCACATGGTATTCACACCTATTTAGAGCTTCATCTCAAAATGCTATATAAGCCTTGAAGATTAATTATGAAAAATAAATAAAACCTAGTAATAACATCTATCTGTCATCAGCTCATACCTCAATTTGTTTTCTCGCCAGTGCAAGCTTGTCCTGCTGGCAGTGTCTGATCAGAATCCTGCAACAAATATCATTTTAAAAATTATTTTACTTCTCTCTTTGTATTCCTCCAATGAGTCCCCTTTTCTACTGCATTAAACATAAGCCGCTTATCTTCACCTTCAAAGACTTCTGTAGCCTATTCCTACCTCACCTATCATTTCTCATTCAGCACTTAGAATTCATCTGACACTTCTGCTGGAAGGCCAGTTCACCTTATCCATCTGCTGAACTTTCAAACAAGAACATCTGTGTTTCTCCTTGTTGCCCATAACTTGGGAGTACTGTCAACAAAAACATTTCATTATCCTCCTTCAAACTATCCTGTGCCCTGATGCCTACAAAGATCTGGAAAAAAAAAAAAAAAAAAAAAAAAAAGCTAGGTCTTTTATTCACCAGGTCAGATTCGAAAGCCTCCCTGTCTTCCTGTATTATTTTAATATTACTTGCTTAATGCATACAATGCAAGCTGTCCCTGTGGTAAAGACTGACATTTTTTCATTATCTGTAAAAATCCTCCCTCAGGATGATTTCAGTCTATGACAAGGGCTTCTAGGCAATATGGTAATACAAATACCCCAACATTACTCTGAAATTCACAATGCTTTTTTTTTGTTCTTCTTTTTAATCGTTTTGTGATTCCAGCCATCTGCTTTGTGATTTCTGAACCTTCAGGCAATATATTCATTCATACTCTTCCCCGTGTCCATGAGGAGCAAAATGTTTTTAATGAATGTTGATATTCTTCTGTATGCACACAATTCTAGGAAYCAAGACTGGTATATTCTGGGAACCAGGAGTGCTGCAACTATAAAGCATTTCCTCATGAGACTCAAGTTCAGAGCTGACCAAGGCCAAGGTATGACTTAGAGACTGCAGACTGCATTTCAGACCAGGCCAGCCCTGCTAGAAGTAAAARTTGTTCAAATTTAATAGATGTTATGTTAGGTCTTCATTCCAGTCCCCTCGTTGTAATCTCTTATTATGCGTTAGCTAACTAGCAGCATCATAACAAGACCACACAAACTAAGAAAACCAGTCCCAGCTCTTGACAGAAAGTCCCCTTCCCCATCACATCACGGCCAAGGCCTAATGGCAAAGCCATGGGGGCTGTCGCTTTGTAGATAGAAAACGTGTTATTCACTGCGCTGTTATCTACCGTCTTTGCATGAACATTAAATTCACACAGTAATTCTCAAGTTAAGATTTTACTAAATGCAGGTTATTTGCAAGCATATAAATGAGCTCATTAAATAACTTGTACCAAGTGTCGTTATTCAGGTTCCTGGAAGTCTCCTAATGTAGGCTACTGAAAAATTGTATTTTCGTACACATTGTGTTTTTTTACAGTCATACCCACAAATAGACTTTCTTTTTTACACAGCTGAAGAACTGCAAGTCATAAGTTTGCCATATCTACAATAAGGAATTTACATTCCAGCTTCCCACAGTTCCTCCCAAGTTTCTCACACATGAGAAATGAGATAGATTAAATAAAGAAAAAGCATAATAGTAACAGGAATGATACAGCTGAGGAATTTAAAAAGAAACTAAATTGCATTAAAAAGCGTTTATATGCTGAGAAGTATTTAGTACTGAAGGAAGTAATGCTCAATGTTGTTTGTGGAAAAAAACAAAAGAATAATTTTTGTTTTTTAAAAAATGTGTATTTCATGCTTTGTGGCTTTTATAAAAATTGCTTTTACAAAGAATACAAATCCTTTAAATGCATTGACTTTTAAAAATAAATCTGTTTTTTTTTTACAGTGGAATTACATGAAAATTGATACTATTGCTAAATATATGGTCAATTTTCCTCACACAGTTATTAAAAGTACCGCTCCTTACACTTTATGAGAACTGTGTGTAGAAAACCTTCTGTTTAAAAGTTAAAGTATAATTTTTCATGAAAAGTGTTCCAGTGGTATTAGAATTTTTAAGTTTGAAGTAAAAAATGGTAAGTTTCAACAGTGAGGAACTAGTTAGAACCTGAATGTTTTAACAAGCCAAAACTTTTGAAACAAGATTGAATGTGAAAGGAAATAGTATCTTTCTATTTAGTACTGCTCTATTCTGATGGTATTTCAGGATCTGGAGCTCTTGTACTTTTGGGAACCCCTGTGCCCTCCTGTGCTTTGTTAAGGTACACGGTATAAGCCCTTCCACCTAATTGCTGTTGTGAGATATGATAGATGTGGAAGATATCAGCCATTCCTGCAAAGTGGTGAGGGAATTATACAATATTGAGATCATAGAAGAGTGAGAGAGGCTCCAAGTAGTTACATTAGAGAACGAAAACTTTGTCAAAAGAGGTCACAGCAGCACGGAGTCCAGCATTTTAGACTGTCCATCAGAAAAGTGAATACTACTGGCTTTGAAAATGTTAATGTGTTAGAAGAATAGAAATATGATGAGGAAGTAAAGTGGTAGCAGGGAACTATCACTCTCTTCTACAGGCCGGAAAAGGAAATAGATAATTGAAATTTGAACTAAAAAATTGTAAATTAGAGGAGCTAACTAAAATTTGTAAATACACTGACCATAAAATACTTACATTGTGTAAATTTAGTGACAGTGGGTAAGCTTACCTTACTTACACGTAATACTGTATAAAGTCTTATCTGGTGGGTGAGTTTACATATAGTTGCACAGAAACACATTATTCACAACAGCTCACACTAGGCCCTCTTTGAACACCGCAAACAACATTCATAATCCTCAATGGTTTCTTGTCTCGTATCTGAACATCAAATCCAACAAAATTTTCTTTCCTGAAAACAAGGAATCGGCAATGTACAGCATATATTATCTTAACTTTGGTCTCCTGAAACCTGCCTCTAACATGCATAATGCCACTGTGCCTTAGGGCAGCAATTGATTCAGTACTGCACTATAGAAAATACACTGTATTTCCTAAATATTCATCCCTTCTATTCTTTTTACCATTCTCTTCAACCACGGTGTGCCTACGCAGCTAATATTTGAACATCACATACTCATCATCAATCACAAGGGTTAGACTCTTCACTAACTACTACCAGCTTCCCAGGCTAGAAGATTCCTGTGTCCTATTACAGACAATTCAGTGCTTTGTTGAAACAGCAATAACAGGTATATGAAGGTACATGCACGGGTATCAAGCCAAGGACATATAGTTGTATATATTTGCCTTATTCTTGTATTCCTTCCAGGGTAGCCTCAATAGGCCACTCTTCTTGTTGGTTCTCCTCTTGAACTATCATCAGTCTACTCCTAATATAACTAAAGAACCCCTCCTTAAGGAAGGCCAATGGAGCTAAATGCTACCACTGCCACCCAAAAAACTGAAAGAATTGTAAGAGTCAAAGAAAGAAAAAAAAAACAACAAAAACAAAAAAGAGAAAGTGGTCTAAGAACAAAGGAGTCAAATGTAAAAATAGTTCATTGCAGGGACATGAAGCAGAGCAACTCCCAAGCCATGCACTGCTTCCCAAAGACCCCTACAGAGTTAGCAGGCTACTCAAGGCCATTCTGCCCAAAGACACAGCAGGACGCAGGAGGCCCCAAAGGTAGCAGGATCCATCTGTCAGGCTTCCTCTGTTCCTACTGTAAATAGTGAGTTATGATAGGGCCAGCAGACGGGCGATGAGAGGTTCTCGCTAACCACCAGTGCCTTGGCCGTTGGTCTTGAGCAGCAGMAGCATTTTTATGCACCTCATACCTCCGCAGACAGCCCCCACCATCCTAGTCACCTCACATAACCATCACAGCTCTGCTGCACACTGCACTTCTCTTTTTAATCGTCTCACCAGACACGACAGCAATTCTGACACAGACAGGGCAGCAGGAGACCAGCTGGTTTGCTCTCCATAGTTATTACCAGCTTTGGAGCTCAAAAAGTTGCTTGAGTTCACTCACCTGGACTCTGTTAGCAGCTTGCATGTTATTGAAGGTAACCACCTAAACAGTTCTGTAAATACCACTGTGTTATAGTCCTCCTCTTACTGAATTGCTAAACTGCATTCAGGGTTAAGTATCTACTTAATAACATGGGAGCTATAAATATATTAACCTTTTCAAAGATTCTCCTAACTACCCACATATCAACTTTGCAGAACTACATGATTGTCGGCCTTCATAAAAAAAAAAAAAAAAAAAAAAAAAAAAAA
>NW_020456021.1:1630545-1705702 GCF_003342845.1 Nothoprocta perdicaria | reverse complement strand
AAAAAAAAAAAAAAAAAAACATGCAGAATTTAGCGTTTAAGAAAGTTTTAACCAGTTTAAAAATAAAAAATCAAGTCTTTTGACATCAGAAGACTTCTAAAAATATGGTAACCATGGTTAATTTGCCTTATTCTTTCAGTGAAATGTTTTCATTTTATGCTTCCCTTCTATAGTGTGTAACAGATTAACTGGTTTTCATACAGGTATATGAGAAAAAAGCAAAGAACCCAAAGATATCTAGCTATGCTAGCACAATCTGGGATACCGCAAGACATTACACTCCTTTCACACTGAAGCACTCCATTTGCAGATACAAGTAATATTTCCTTATACAGAGTTGGGTACAAAAAAAAATTAAAAAAAAAACCCCA
This sequence comes from Nothoprocta perdicaria, assembly GCF_003342845.1. NCBI lineage: Eukaryota > Metazoa > Chordata > Aves > Tinamiformes > Tinamidae > Nothoprocta > Nothoprocta perdicaria. Next base: position 1,705,331 of record NW_020456021.1, on the reverse strand, counting down.
GAATATATTAGACACAAGTTACTTTTATAAAACCTTTCTAAAAATGTCTGCAGGGAAGTTACTTAAAGAAAGTTTCATTAGGATGCAAAAAGAAAACCAATTACTGTCTTCTCTAGCCAAATCAACAGTCTTAATTTGCAATTTTCTTAGAGCAACATGAAACAACAGTATCCATAAAATAAGTGTTCTTGTGGCATGTTTGGGAATCAAAAGTGCTGATTAGTGGGTGAGGAGGTAATGATCTATAATACAGAGAATGAGGACAAAACCACTCAGTGAGTTTTTGTTGCTGCTACCGAATCACTCTGAACCTACAACTGTAAATAAATGTAGATACAGAATACAATCAGTTTAAAAATAGGTAAAAACTCTGCTACTTAATTTCGGATGAGTTTAACCTTTATTATTATTATTATTATTATTATTATTATTATTATTATTATTATTATTATTCCTTTAACAGAAAATATACAATCTAGTATTACAACTAGATAGAAAACCTGGAATATTTAACTACTCGATCATGATTTTCCTTATCAACTGCCTAAGTGATGTTTTCATTTTCCTCATTTACCTAAATTACTCAATATTTCTCAGCACCATGTTCTCTTTCACACATACTATAAAAGACACACAGAACAGATCTCCTGAATAAGCTGACCTGTGTCAGCTGCTGATGACATAACACTGTTTTAACCCCACTACTTCACTGAAAGAAACACAAAGTGGTATTTGTAGCAGGAGAGCAAATAATCTCTGGGCAACATAGGAAATTTCTCCAGTAAAACATTGTTTTTTTGAGGGCACGCTGCCATGCAAAGTCCTTTAAAATACATTAAATCAAACAGCTTGATTTATTTTCTCTTCAAAACTATTGACTTTATAACAATATAAATGTCATTTATTTAACAAGAAATTCACCTAAATCACATTTTTTTTGAACAAAAAAATCTAACCTATTTTTAGAGTGAAGAAAAAAGAAGCATAAAATAAGGAAATACTGTTCTGTTCAATTTCTTGAATTTAAGACACTCACRTAAAGTGCTAATGGACACATTATTCTAAGGATGGATATCACGCAGGTCACCCAGAAAGTCACTATCTGAGATTTCAAAGCATAAGGAATGATAAGGTTCCTGTAAATATTTTGAATAATTCAGCAGACATCTGTGAGGGCAAGATCTAAAATGGAAAGGGTAATCAAAGAGAGTTAGAAAGGAAAGCAGGATGATATGCTTCTCACCTATTAAGACAGGCCAATATATTTTGAATCAAGCAGAACGTCCTAAAATTAAATGGAAGTATGTGAGGAAACTTCCAGCCGCTTTAAAGGAAAAACAAATGCCCTTAACATTGGGACTACTAAGTATCCGAAAGCAGTTACCAATAAAATAGAGCAGCTACTTCAAATTCAAAACAGCTTTTTTTCCAAATGAGCAAGAATATTACACGAGGCAATGCCACATTGTTTGTATATCCTTCCTTCTCCCGGTTGAGATTATCTCAAACTTCAAGATCCAACCTTCACTCAAGTGTTTGCACCAGTGAGTTTCTACCAGCTAGAACCATTGAGATCTGCAACAAAGTTTTTCCTTTCAGTCTTCTTCATAAAGGCTGGGTGTTTGCTTTATATTTGCAGCAAAGGTGGCCTGGGTGTCACTTGGAGAATAATCCATTCATTTTAGTTGATGTTGATTTCTCTTCTCCCTGCCAAACCAACACAGATGCTGAACAAGACAGATCTGTGTGGAATGCTTTAGGGCAACCTAAAGATATATTATAAAAGGCATAAATTACTTTATTTACAACTACTAGTACTAATTGTAATTTACTTACAATTTCTTTCCTGTTGGAAAGAAATGTGACAATTTTGATTGCTCCTCATTTTGTCTCAAATGTTTCTGTATTCCTTGGCTTATGCATAAGCACTGCCATTGAAATTAGTGTGTTTTCATCTTGAGCAGGAACTGCAAAAGTGGGTTTACAAATTATGTCAGATTGACAGTACATAACTGTGGATACCGGAAAAAGAGGATGTATGCAAAAATATCAACCCAATGACAAAATTCCATGAAAYTTTATGTGGAAGAATCTGTCTGTAGATTTGACAAAAAGGAACAAGAGATGGTCAAGTAACCAACTAGCCATAATGTACAACGGAAAATAACTGAAGCTTATGTAAAATATGATGTACAAGAAGTCTTAAAGAGAGTGTGTTATCATTTTATATGATAAAAAARRARRAAAAAAAGAAGAAAAAAGAAGAAAAAAAGAAGAAAAATCTTAAGGAACAATTTTAAAAGCATGGCATGAATTTGTACCTACACAAAATCACAAATACAGATACCAGTGTTTAGCAGTCTTCTTCAGAAAAATACAGAACTAATAATATTTGTGCATATTAATGAAGCAATGAATGAGAAATAGGKGAAGTAATAAAGAAACTCCACTTATCTGATGAAACAATATTAATTAGTAATAAAAATCACTAATTTCAGCTAGATGAAACCCTAACACAAGCAGAWTTTTTTCTGCCAAGCTACCAAGCTACCTACAACAGAGACAATCCAAATTCTGACATGAACATCAGAATTAAGCATGACTTAGATGCAACCTGGATGTCTTTGAAGACTAGCTAACATTTACAGTCATTTATAAGCACTTTTAAACTGTTAAATCAGCTTAGAAAATCCCAAACATGACAATATCCAGAAGAACTAACATAGGATGATCACAGGATCTTACTGCTTCATAAGGGGCGCACCAATGTGATAGGTTTTGTTTTCCTTTGTCCCCATCTAGAAGCTTTAGGAAACATAAACTTATGAACATCTATTTTAAATTTGCAAATACTTGGCAAATTGTGTTGTGAACCAGGATTTGTGCATCTTAAAACATTACTCTCCTCTCAATAAAAAACTCATCATGCCCAATAATTCAAATGTTGCTGCAGGCTCCCCTACCTCTGAATCAATGATACAAATATTTTTCATGCTATCTGATTTGAGGTCATCCTGACCTCAAAACTTAATTATATCACGACAGTTGACAAAGTAATTTTTTTGTTTGTTCGTTTCAGTATCATTAGATATTTAATCCTGGTTTCACATGGTGTCAGCCATCCTAATGCCAGTGCTTACAAATCATAATGGATTTTTTTCCGTCAAACCTGTTTCAAGAACAGTTACTCAGTGTAATCCTAATAAAATCACAGTTGGCAACTAGGGTAAGAATAGACCCTGTTACACCCTGAGAACATTGTTTTTGTTATAATCACACAGTGGGTAAAGATGCTTAAAGACATTACAGTCTGTTACTGTAATTACTGTTACAGTGCAATACCCAGAGTCTCCAGTGCCCCCCAGAGCTGCAGTGCATCAATTCAGTCAGCTGGCACTTGTTAAAAAGTTTGGAAAGCTGAGAGATGTGGGTCCTGGTTCAACATAACAGGAAATTACTGTGGAGCGAGTCTTATTAAGACAGCCTTCCGAAACAGTCCTTCTCACACATTCATTTGAAAAAAGTCTGAGTATTCTTGGCATTTTTGGTAAACAGATGATAGTTATCAGATGGCAATAGAGGGTGAGCAGCGAAAATATGACAAAACGCAGTGGTCTGCAAGCAGAGCAAAGCTAGCGGAATGGTAACTACCATATGGTGGTAACAAACAGGACACGTGCAAAACAGGAAAAATATTCACAGTGAGGGGTGTGAGAGAAGCCAGCAAGATGCAGAACAGCAACAACAAAAAAAGACAATAGGACTGCAAGAACAAGCAGTAATAACATCTCATATCAATTATATTCAACCGAGCCCCAGTGTGTACTSTATGGCTCCTACCTAAAAATAATTTAAACAGCCTTGCTGAGAGCATCTCTAATTTATCATCCTGTTCACCTTCTTTTATAATATCCGTATTACTAAGAACAAAAAAAACAGGTTCACATATCTATTTTAAATATACTATCATTGTGTCTGCACACAAGAAAATGATCGAGCTTGTCCCTCTTTCTTTCTGATGCCAAAGCAAACATAAAGGAAAAGCTTCTGGCATTTTAGTCAATTAAAAAATTAGAAAAAGAGAACATTAACTAGTTTTATGTTTTAAGCACAGTACATAGTAAACTTAAAAATTTCAAGGCTTTTCATATTTCTAATTTATTTTCCTTCCTTTCTTCARTAGTTTCTCTACCGAGGTAAAGTATTCTTCTCAGGGATACTATTTGAAAAAGAAAAGCCATAACACACTCTCTCTACATTTTTATTGCYTCTTTTTTTTTTCCCTGAAATATCACTGTTCATAACTGCATTAAGTGAATTGTCTTGAGCTTAAAGTAATTCTCAGTAGAAAGAAAAAAAAAAAAAAAAGAGTCTCTTTTATTGTGAGCATCATTACTTTTTGATGTTCAGTGAGAATGCTGAAGTCAAGCATTAATCAGCGTTAACAAAGAGTTATTCTGCAAAACTCTCTTGTCTGATGAGGTTGTTGAATAGAGCATTGGGGCCCAAAACTACTACAAGCTATTTTTTTTTCATTTGATCTAAATCTTTACAATGAGGACTATAGAAAACCATGACATCTAATTTCAGGGTTTTCTTCTTCTTTCTTTTTCATTATTTATCAACAGTTCAATTAATGCCCAAGCTTRCAATTTACCTCAGAAGTCTTTCCAAAAGATATGCCCATAAATGAATTTTCCCCACACATCTCAGTATTGCTAGGTTTAAGTTAATTTAGGTAGTAGATTTTGGCTTTGGCTAGTCAATGGGAAACAGAATGGATTCTTTTCCTGATTTTTTTTCCTCCTGGATAATTTTCCTGAAAAATTGTAATAAGAAGACATGAGAGGGAAACCAAGAGGAATGCTTCAGTATCTAAGTGCTCGTTAATTACTTGCATTTAGCACAGCCATGGGGTTTTCCTGAGTAGTCACACCAATCATGGGTACGGTAGGAAGGAAAACTTCTGCCAACTGATTTTTAAGTTCTGACAGACCAACCTTAGGGCTGATTTTTTATAAAACTAATAAGACCCTAAATCAGGAGAATAAGCATCGTTTGAGAAACACTGCAGAACYTCAACTGACCTGTTATATGATTCTATGTGCTACTCTGAAAAATTAATATATTTGCACAGAGTCCCCAGTTTTCAAAGTCCCCAGTTAACAGAGTTCTAACTATCCCAGTTCTCAGAAGAGCCCATTAAGCAAGGTGCACTAACAGAGATTTAGGCTGCTGGATTATTTTTGACTTCCACAGAAGTCCACAGGTTGGCAAGCAATCAAATGCAACAAGGTCAGCCCTCARTACTTGGTCCAGGGCCACAGGAAGCTCCAAGCACAAAATCGACATCCTAGGCCAGCTCTGTCAGCAGAAAAATCACTGATATTTTTCAGAATATTTGGCTCTAACCATGGTTTTAGTCTCCTATCTATTCACTAGCAGAAAAAGGCATTATAAATGTTTCCCTTTGGTTAACCCCTAGGATAGCCAAAAGTAGTGAGGACTCAGCATGCCCACCATACTTCAGTATTTTCTTAACCACAAATCAGATTTCCCAAGAGAGCTAGGTATAAAGAAGAATATCATTCTTTTACACTAGGATTTCTTCAGTGTTTCTGTCCTATTGGTCGTGCCAGCAGCCTACACTCATCTAAGCAGCATCCTTGTATTTTTGATGACTTGGTCTTCTGCCAAATTCACTGATTTTTCACAATCAAAGAGAACATCTATAAAATTGGCTCACTGTTTTATAGTCCAGCTCTTGCTATATTTCTTAAAATGCATTAACACCCTTTAGTTATTAAATTCAAAACTATATGTTGAGGTGTGATCAACAACTCAATGATGTTGAGATGATGTTGAGCATCATTTTTATTCAGCAAGTTGCACAACTAAAAGCTGAGCAGATTGAAACTATAGGAGTTTCTAAAATGAGATCTTTCAAAGTGGAGGATGAAGAGGTCTAATCTGGGAAAATCCAAGTAGAACAACTAAACAATTCCTGCCCTCRGGTATAATCAAACCAAACTGGTGGGATTCAACTAGCCACTGGCTCACTGGTGAAGCAGAACAAAGAAACTATTTTCTTTGGGGGGGCAGAATTGGTGGGGGAGAAATTTCTGGAGTTTGCCAATAGTACAAATACTGAGATTTTTTTTCCATGATGCAAAGAAAATTACCTATCAAGCCTTCTCTGCATTGTTCAGTGGCTTGGTTTTAAGCCAGGATAGCAAGGAGAGTATCCAGAATTGGATCCAGAATGCTGACATTATTTGACCATGTTATTGATGTGGCCTCCTCTCAATCAGCTTCCCCAAAAGTAGGAAGTTAGGTACAATTAGCCAGACAGATCTGTCTTGCTGAATGTTGGTTCATGATGAATCTGGCCTACTTTATGAAAGGCAGTACTTTTCCCACCTGGAAACAGATGAGGAATAAGTATCTCTGCATTGCAAAGCTCTCRCTTCTTCCCCGGCATCTCAATCAATTGCAAAGATTATCAAGATAATATTCTGAATATCTTAGTGTGTGTAGTATTATGTGCATATTCAAAAACTGTGGGAGATAAAAAGTCCTGCTAGGACAGCATCACTGTCTCTCATAGTTTAGGAGGACTTGTATTAGGATATGGTATATGGAAAGATTTCTTCATCTCTTCTTTGAAGAAGAGTAAAGCATATTTTTTTCCTAGCATATTTATCTGCCTGTGCTCACTGTCAGTGTTACTATAATTTATTTATGTCATGGGTCATTAGAAGACCAAAATATATATGAGAAAGATCAAAATGAAACAGGCCATTACAACCTCAAATATCAATGTCCCTAGCTAAGGAATCTGAACGGTAGCCTATTCCATAACTTTTTGTTAACTGAAGTCACCTGGGGGATCATTCTGTGCTTCACAGGAGGCCTCCAGTCAAGCCATTACACATTACTAYTTGGAGGAAAAAAATACTGATTCTAGCCTGGAGGAGTCTGGAAGCAGGGTTTTATATTCCCTCTCAGTACTTTGCTGATTACTAGGGACTTATGACTGGTATGCACTATGGATGAGTGAGAAATCATGGACTGGTTGAGATCGTTATATTGGAAATATTATCAGTACATATGCTGAAATATATTTCAGCATCAAATGTAGGTAATTTGTCTTTACTACATCATAAAACATGTAAATTAGTTCCTTTTGAAAACCTGCTCCTGACTGAAAAAGATGTACAATATGAGCCCATTAACTCCCTCCTAACATGCTGACGTGAAAATCTTCAAAGTGGCAAAAAAAAAAAAAAAAATTTAACTTTTGTAAACAGGCTTGAAAATGTCCCCAAATTCTCCTGTTCTTCCTTAGGAAAGAAAACAAACAAACAAACAAACAAACAAACAAAAAAACCCACAAAACCAAATGACCTAAAAGCAGAAACTTAGGAAGCATATAATATTGTGTTCCTAAAGGATCTGAGGTTGCATATGCTTTACCTATAAGATAAGTACATCTTTTTGAAAGATAGCAAGTCTTGTTTTGAAAATACAGACAGAAGATTACCACTGCTGAGGTGAAGCACATTCACAGCTGAAAATGCATACCTTACTTCCAAAGATGGTCATTTCAGATCTCATGCCCCAGTGCTTACTCTGCCTTTCACCACTAGATTAAAAAGCTTTTAGCAGTAGACAGTACATACGTATGAAAGTGTTTATATGTCATAATCAAGTCACCTTTTGATCTACCATGTGATAAACTCCAGACTGAGATCTCTAAATCCTCCACCGCCAAGTATTTTCTCCAGCATCTGAAACATTTCTGTTGTTCTTAACCGAATCTTTTGTGACCTTTCTGAATCCTATAAAAACATAGTGCCCTAAGAATAGAACGTTTTATGCTTTTTTTCCTTTTTTTTTTTTTTTTTTTTAAACAAATTCTGTATTTCAAATGGCTAGGATGAACATCAGACTTACTTGTCAAAAGCCTCTTTGGCCATACATGTGCCATCTTTTAAATACTAAAACTACATTAGAAGTCATGTAAACTTACAGATTTTTCCTAATACTCCAATGTTTAATAGAAGAAAAAGTGCATCAGTCAATCAGACTTCTACAATCAAGTCTTCTAGTCCAATTTGGAGCAAGTAATTATTTATCCCCATAAGGTCTCAAGACCTCTTTGACTGATATCAGAACAGAAAGTACTTCTTTCTCGTAAGATGCAAATACATATTTTCATTTCTTTCCATGTACAAACAGAAACTCTTAATGAATTATTTTGTACTTTACTAGTAATGCTAGTATTTGCACCTGAAAATGCATACCTTCCTTAGGGTATCTTCTGCCCAAAATGCAATTCCCAAGCAGCTTCCTCCTATCCACAGCTTTGCCAGCTATGGACTTTCTCCTTATTTCCACAACCCCTATTACCACGTCTGTACTTCACAGCTTCTGACTTCAAACAGTTTTTAACTTGTTTATTGTAAATCAAGACTGATGAATACAGGCAAATGGACTGTATCATCATGTACTACTCAGGTAGGTTAGCTACATAAAATATCACCTTCCCTGTAACATATTCCATATTAAGCTTTTCAGGGCATCATTTACTGTAAAGAAATGAAAGTTTCAGAGTATTATATTAGTCTTATTTTTGAAAAATGTTAAAAATAATGCCCTGTTTTCTCCTTTGAAGGCTCTAAATAGTTATATAAAATCTTTTCAGTGTTTTTTATTCAGTAAGTATATTTCAGATTTCTCAAAGTACAAAAATAAACTTGCATTGTTATGACACTTAGGATTCACAAAGTGCTACATGAGTATTTAACATTAACCACAGTGAAAATTGGCAATCCGTTTCTTAAAAAAAAAAAAGGAAAAAAAAAGAAAAAAATGAATATGCTTGCCCGGTCAGGAGCTTGTTTTTATAAAGGAACACTTTTAAATTTATAAAAAAAGAGTTTCTTTCAAAAAAAAAAAAAAAATGCACTTGGCAATCTTCTATCACAATGTTACCTTCTCTATGCCTCCTGTCAAAAGGTAACATGAGGTAATGCATACTTTAATAGAATTAAAAGAGCTAAGACTTATCTTACTTTCATCAAGCAAAAATCCCATTAATTGCAGCAAAATGCTGCTGTTGTATCCTTTCTTCCTTCTTCTAATGTCCATCACCTAAATCCCAAAGTCTTTAGTCAGAATAAACTCCTAGGAAACAATTCTGAAATCCCTATTTTATCCTATTTCCTATTTTTAGCCATAGGACGCTAGCAGGTAGGAAGGCTGACTGCTTGGAAACGCTGCATTTCAGCAGAGCTCCTTTGATTTCCTTTTTCTAGCACGTAACAGACAACCAGGATGTCCTCCCTGTCAGTAAAGTTTCCTAATTAAGTTCATGAAGAGGCTTTCGCCTACTTGACTCAAATGGAGCACTCTTGTTTCTGGCTCCCGGTGCCATTAGTGCCAGCTCTATAAATAGTTGGCCCACTCTTCCTTGTGAGCTCCTCAGCTCTGCGCCAAGGCAGCAGGAAGGCGCTGCAGCCGGTGCCCTGGCTCCGAGTCCTGGTATTACCGGCATCGACGGCGAATTCCCAACACTTCCAGAGCTCACCTAGAGCCTCCACCAGCCTCTTCACCGGTTTTGACCATCAATCTCCAGTTGCAAACACCAAACATGCCAGCATGTCACCATAATTTCTTTTTTTCTTTTAAAAAAAGCACTATCTTCTTAATTGTTGTCTTTGTCCATGAGCTGGAACAATTGTTACAAAACCATTACAAAGCCTACCCCAGAAAATGGATCGTTCTCTGAGCTGCAATTTTATCACTTTTATATACGTTTGCTAGAGCTGAAAGGTCATGTTGCATTCTGTGATTTTCCCAAATAACCAGTGAATCTCAGTTTTAACCTTCAAGTATTTGTTCTGATTTCACTTAGATAAGTGTTTAGCTCGGGCAAGGATATGATTTGCATTTTATGTGGAAGGAAAGCCAAGCCTGATTCATACAACAAGAGACTTTTAGAGTGACAAGAGCTGAGACACAAAAGATAAAAATTCCAGCTTAAATCTTTGCAGGTGCTGGAAACAAAAAGGCAATAGGTGATGACAATACAAATGTGGCTCAAGGAAAAAAAGAGCAAAAATATAAAGGTACCAGGTACCACTTTTGTATTTCAGGTTTGTGGTTTATATATGTCACATACACACCTTTAATACTTTCAGAATTTTGCAGATATATTGCTCTCTGTTTTTCCTCTTCTCTATTTGGAAAATAGTAAATCTATTAGCAGACCGCCACTACAGCAAACCAATACTGCTCTATTCAGTTTCCTTCCTTCCTTACTCATTAGCTGAAATGATTAAGTCCACAGGATTAATAAGTATGTAATTTTCTGTTTTTAGATCTCATAATATAGCAAAGTCTAATCTATAGATTAGATTCTTCAGCAGACGGAGGCATTTAGAGAATTCTTAGAGACTATGGTATAAACAAACAAAATGCTACCCGCTTAACGCTGCAGTTTCAAACCTCCCATGTGTCAGTCCCACGCACATGCACGTCCCTAAATCACATGTCCCCAAAAGCCACTGCCACAGCATTAAATGCCTGCATTAGGCAACTGAATCCTGGCCCTACTTAACACAGTCAATGGAGCCTATAGTGTGATGAGCTYATACCGAAGTACAGCTCTGTGCTTGATCACCCCAATGGCTCCTTAGACTGTTTTGTCATTACGTTTTGGGGTTGATGATGAGGAGCAGTGTTGAAATAAAAAAGTTGTTTATTTTTAAATATGAATGCAGGTCTCAAATATATACAGGTGACAGATCATGAAGTTTCTAAATTAAACTCATATACTCTAGAATGAAATTCTTTGTAAGTGATAGCATTTTGAGATGCCYCTAACATTTGAACTTACTCCTAAATAGCCTTTCAGGTCCAGCCATATATTCTGCAGATCTGGCTCCTAGACTTCTGTAAAATATTGCTTCTTCCTTAACAACCCATCCTTTAGAAAGGGCAGCACTATGGTCAGCTCCTGAATTCTTGGACTTGTATTTTCATTTGCAAAACAGCAGTAGAACCAGATCTGTTGATACTTCCTCTGGAATGTTTAAGACATAATTAGATGACTAAATTCTGAAGACTATTCAGTAGACTGACACAATGTCCAAAGTCATTTACATTACCAGCAGTTTCTTTTTCTCATTCCATAAGAGCAGCAGAAATAGAGGTCCTGATCTAATGCCCATGGACGTCAACTGCAACTTCAATAGACCTTTTTGTCAGGCATGAAAAGACAGCACATGTGGTTCAACAGTTCAAAGGACTAGAAGAAGGGGTGCCCTGGAAGTTGGTTCAGTCCTGTGCTGGATCACCCTAACACAGCAACACATAAAGAAGGAATTAGGAGGGTTCTTCTTTTTAAGGTAAAACAYATGTTTTATAATATGTTCAGTAGATAATGTCTACATTGCCTCTGACTTGAACTGTGAAAGCAGATTTCCTCATATCAATAATTATCCTAATGGTACTCTCACAGAAAAAAATATATTATTTTTTATCCAAATGTTAGATGCCTGTTTTAAACATGTCATGGAAAGTACTACCCTATATGATTTTACTACTATTCTGTAAATAAGTCTTTTATTCTGTAAAAGAGTCCAGGCAGTCAAACTCTTAATATTTTCTTGCTGTTTTTAAATGACAGAATGTTGAGAATGACAGAAACTGAATTCTTCAGGGAACCCAAATTCCCTTGACTACAGCTCCAAGAATTTAGCCTTGTCTTTTATCTGAGCTGATGTTAGTTTGTTTTAGCTATAAAAGCAACTGCCTAGCCTAGTCAGACCATTGTTTATGGTTGTTTTGTTTAGCTTTAGTTCACAATTATCATGATTCTATGTGGAATGAACTGTCAGTGACTGTAGAATAAAACATGGTGTGGAAGAGTGCAGGGTGATACTACAGRTCCCAAACTGTGAAAACAAATCACAGTGGTCAATCAATGCTCTTTGCAGAAGTGCAACCTCATGATTCCAGAAAAAAATATCAATAAAAGTAACAAAGACAGAAAAGCTAAGTAATTGAGGACTAATCAATTTAGAAGTAAGCAGGAATTAAGAAAATACACAAAAATAACACCAAGAAGACGAAAGCACTTGGGATGAAAAAAGCATCACCTTCATATTCCTCCYCCAGCAAACGGAGGGAAGAAACCTTTCTCATGGACACTGTCTTCCACCAGTGTAGACCTCAAAACACCTGCAGCATGTCACAAGCTCCTCATTCTGCTCAGGCAAACTATAACTACCAGCCTTACAACCCAGGGAACACTGCAAGAAGGAGCGTAACAGAGAAAAGGGGTAGATAAAATGATGGATTTTTGTTGTTGTTGTTTTTCCCTATAACAATTTGAACTGCATTACTGAGGTTCTTTGGTTTTAATAGAGACTATTTTAGAGCCCAACTACATGTTAGAGTAAAGGGATTAGCAGTTTGGACTATCAGACTACTGAAACATCAGTCTCACCAATAATAAATGTTTAGTTCTATATATCTGGCATATATATCTATATATGTTCCATTTTGCCTGTAAATACGTTCTTTAGTGTAGCATCACATACTTCCTGTCTGTATTCACGTTTGTTTATATATTTTAAAGCCTGTCATAAACATYCTTCCTCTATAAAGTCAATCAGAGACTTTCAATAACTTTTATATTCCTGGTCTTCTTTTAGTTCRGACTGCAAGAAGCTCCATTTATCAGCTTCAGCTAATTTCAAGTGCCAAGCGTTTACAGGTCGTTTTGTTCATCATGTCTTTATGGGTTTCAAGTCAACGATCCTCTCAGTCTTCTACCAATCTTAAAATTTTAGTTATTCTCCCAGCCTGTCCCTAGCCTTTTCATTGATCTGCCTCTTTTCTGTTAAGTGCTTCCTTCACCCTCTTGCATCTTGAGCCAGCAAGGTGTTGTCTGGATCTAAACACGCAGTAACCTATTGCTCCTGAAGGGACAGAAATGCGTATGTGAAATACYATCCGCGAGGGAGCTGCCAAAATGCAAGCACTGGTTCGGATACTCTGCCTTAATTTTGAAACACCTCTCCTGCAGCACACCCAGATAAAACACTTGAACACACACTCCCTGTCTCTCCATCCCTTCGTTGAGTTCAAGATGTGGAATTGAGCTTAAATTGCTATAAAATGTTTCTATGATTAATTGTGAATCATTGGGGGAAAAAATCTCAGTTCTCAGTTCTAGAAGAGCTACAGGTTTAGGAAAGAAAAACAGCTAATTTTAAAAAGAAAGCATTTTTGCTGGCATTAGACAGACAACAGAGAATCCCATCGTGTCATTCAGAAAGACTCCCTTTGAGGAAAAACACACACACGCACAAATAAAATAAGAACCTCCACGCATCTAGAGGATGTTCCAGACATGATAAATGGTACTGTTGAAGGGTCTTCAGGAAGAGACCTCTTCTTTTAAAAAGCTAAAGAGCAAGGCAAGCTCTTTAGAAAATTAAATTGTATCTTTTTTCTTTTTTTTTTTACCTTTTCTGCTGTTCAGATGACTAATCTACAAAACTAATACTTCTGYAACTGTAAGCCACTTCGAATCTCTGTATCAAGCTCCTACTATTTTTATGGAATATTATGAATTTACATTAATAAGTACATAAACAAACTGAATCTAAATTGGATCTTTCTGGTTATAACTTAGTAATAATCATATATTGTGCTACCCTTCAAATTGAAAGGAATAAATGTTCTGATGGAAACTTTTAATAAACAGGAGCATCCTTTGACAATACTGAAATAATTCTTAAGTATAAAACAATTACAGWTTTGGATGTTGAGTTAAAGAAATGATTTATACGGTTCTGAGGATCAATTCAGTGTGCTGACTCTACCTTTCTGAATGTTGCACATTGCTGGTGATGCACATAAAGAATTTATACAATGTACAGACACAGATTTTCAGGGTAAGTTCCAATTAATGTGTTTCAAGCATTTGATGTTGGAATTGTTCTACTCATTTATATGTTGTTCCATTTGTGTATTACCAGAAAATTATACAGTCTTCTCTTTCTATAAATGGTTTAATGTTTCCTCATTTAATGTCTTAAATGTGCATATACCCTCAATTACAGAAATGCTCTGTAAATATGAAAATTCTTTTTCATGGACACCAGAAAAGTAAGTCAACATGTAAAATTTAACAAAGTATCTGGTTCAGATAGGAAGGAAAACACAGGGCACAAGAACTTCTGACATATTAAAACCTAAGAATTGTATGTAGTCCTCTGAGGTCTTTCCTCCGACRCATTTTCTCTACAATTATTGGTTGCTTCTGCTGGAGATTTAAAATTAAGATAGTTTCCTCCTATTAATGTAGGACCTAGGGCCAGGATCTAGGATACCATTTGGGAATTGATAGTCTTAGCACCATCTAGATCAAGGAATCCATAGTCCAGTTAGTRTCTACCAAATCTGTTTTTTAGCAGTACAGCTAAGCATATTTAAAGGTGAAAGTGAAGAGGTGGTAGGTTTGTTCATGGTCAAGGAGAGGACACTAAGAATATTCAGCAGCCTTTTAACTTTCTACTGAGTCATGCATGAAAGTGGCAAAAGAATCGGCCCAAATGGGAATTTAAGCGGGAGAGTCKTTGGGAGTGAGGAAGGAAGCTGCACATGCTCTGCAGGACAGAGTTGAAAAGCAGGTAACTCCTGCAGCAGTATGGACCAGGGCTGGGTARGAAGCATCGTGCTAAAATTTAAGAACAAACGGGAAAATATAAAACAGGGAATAGGTGTAKAAATTTTTATTCTGGTCTCCAATATCAATTTCCCACAGAAAAATATCCTGTGTAACTTCTTCCCTCCTTAACCAAATGAGACCTCACTGGCTTGGTTAAGTTATATCTTCTCTTCCATCTCCATAGCCCTATTACCATAAACTTCATGATTATATCAGATAATCATTTATCACACTACATTAGTCACAGTTGCCAAACTGCAATCCTACTAAAAGAAATGTATAGCACACCTAAATTTAAAACCAAAATAAACTCTGGCTTAGCTGTCCTTTCTTCTCCTACCCAGGATGAATCAATTAAATGCAATTGTTCTATGACGTGACCATTTATTTTTGCTCTTTAGTTATSTTACTAAACTGCCACTGTTGGTGGCTGCCAACATGTGGATTTGTCTTTTTTTTTCAACTAAACATAATGGGATTTAATTTATTCTACTCTACAAGAATATACAAATCTAGAAATGCCTTCCATGTTTTCAAGTTAATTAAAAGGGGAAGGTGGCAGACAGAATACACCACATCCCCTGAAATCCTCTTCTCCATTCATTATGTGAGGAATATATAAGGTGGGTATATCAGACGGCTGTGCAAGCTCAGGTGCTCGAAACTTTGGTGAGGCAATGCCTGCCTGGTGAAGGCTGAACTAAGGAGTGTGAACAGACTGCACTTCGTTTTTATTGCTCCTGACAATTATTGCTCCATGATACTTATCCATGCATTTATTCTTCTTTTTAGTCTTGCTGCTTTCCTCAGCCTTTTATTTTTCATCTTTGCACAGCCCAAATGCRTATTTGTGTATTCAGACCTACAGGGTCAGGCAAATCCTTTTRTTCCTCCTACAGATATTGCCATTTCCTTACTCCATTTTGGGTGCACTTTAAAAGTAACTGAGCTTTAAGATTAAAACCTAACATTTAGATTTTAATCATCCTCCAACAGTATTTTTTACCAATAATTTAACTCTCATTTTTATTTCTGCCTAAAATTATAACATCAAAGCAGGCTTTTGATAATATTTTCAGCTCCTCTTCATTGCAATTGTGCACAGAAAATATTTTCTGCTATTCAGTAGTATATAAAGTGTGATATGGCACTGTTTACTATTTATGTAAGAAATATCTGTACAAAATAACATTTTTAAATGAAGCACAAGAAATTCAGTTCTGAACATACAATTGCAATGTTACAAGTTACTACAACAATTTTTAGTGAGGAATACAGAAACATCAGGAACATCAGAAACCCAGGSGGTCACATCATCCTCCACAGGTCCATGCCATGAGAGCCCCTGTAGCTGGTAACTTCTGATTCACTCTAGCACGGACAGTCTCTGTGACGTTACCCACTCTCTACTTCTCATTCCACAAAGCGTTTCTGAGGAAGGGAAGAACATGAAGAGGAAGAGGACAAGCCTGGTTGGAAAATAAAATATGCTAAATGAGGGASTGGCATCTTATTCAAACACTTCCTTTAAATTTTCCTATGTCATAATGTCTGTTAATTATTGACAATGGTTTTGGTGTATGCTTTGAGACCAGCACCTGTTACGCTACCCAGGACGTTCRCACGCTTTCTTTGCATTATACTGTCTGTTTAGACTATAAACTCTTCCAGACAACAACTGTTTGGGGGGATTTTTTGAGCACAGCTCCAATAGGCCCCAAGTCTACAGTTCCTAGATGCTAGAGCAAACTAAGTGACATTAACAACAGAAATATTCCCACAGACATGTCTCATGATGGAGAATACAATCCTCACCCAAGACACAATTCACCAGGAGATCTGTTTCCCAGTTCTGCTCTGCTCTTCATGAAGAGGAAATACCACAGGTTGCCCACAGGTCTCTTCCTCTGCAATGTCTCCCAAAGAAGTATATTTGAAAATAAYCTTTGTGAATGCCAACAATATCATAATTTTGCCTTATTTAGAATTTTCTTTCACTCTTATTACAGCACAGTAAGAGCCCACAGTTGCTTCCCAGCAAACATGAGTTACTATTAGGAAAGGTATGATACAATAAAACCAGGCCTTCTGCCATGAAAACCTACCATGTCACCTCTTTCACACATTCCCTCAATCCTACTCTGGGATTTCAAGAGCGCTCCCACTGCATTTCTCTTTGACAGATTAATGCACTGAATATGGCAGCTCATTAAAACATTTTTAAATAAAGTATAGTTTGGGGATTTCTAATGTGAACATGATTTCCAAAATTACTTCAACACAGATTTTTTTTCTACTGCAGAATTTCCCCAGACATCACTGCAACTGCAGCAAAGCCAAGTACCAAAAGCACATTTTCCATTTTAATTTGTAATTGCAGCGCACCATAAARTTGCTGAGGGAGGGCTGGGTGTGAACAGCAGTGTTTGGTGCACATATTCAAAGAAATCCTGACTGTAAGCAAATAAAATCAACAGTTTGTACTAATGGAGAGACCAGCAGCAATAAATGACCGCTCCAATGTCCCCGCTGCAGAGCACAGAACAAAAAGATGGAAAATATATGAGAAAAGGTTCAGTACTGACGGACAAAGTCATTCCATTTGTGTCCTTTTTTTGGCAAGTAGAGGATCAATGTTGAGCCCTTCATGCCCAAAAGGCCAAAGGGATCTGAACAAAGCACAGTCTGTGAACAGCCACTCACTGTGTCCAGGTTATTGGACRGAGTACCACTCATTTCCCTCAACCTTTCCATGCCAGAGAAAGGGCTAGTTTGGGAACYATTCCCAAACAGAAAAGAAAGGTGGACTACAAGACAAGTCCCTTCTCCCGCTATTCTGTCTGCCACCCAGCTTGYCTCCAACGGGCAATAATTAAGAGTCTCCAAAAGTTAAATCCCACCTTTTCCCTTTGCAAGCCTATACTAGCAACTAAGCTGAATAGGTAATTCCTATATGCACAGTACACGTATTTTTGGGCTGTATCTTTACACCCAAAAAAAAACCCATCAGAAGAAAGAGTTATAGCTCCTAAGAAATGGACAGACAGACTTACTTGACACATTTAATAATTACAGTTAATTCACATATTGCATTCATGTTCTGGAAAAATTAATTACCTGCAAAAAAAAAAAAAAAAAAGGACCAATATTTGACAATATTTGCTCTACTCTAATTTTTATGCCTGTGAATATCAAAAAAAAAAAAAAAAAAAAAAGTGACTGCTGTATCTCCAACTGAAAGTCTAGGAGCACAGTCTTTCCCACTCAGGAGCACAGTCTTTCCCACTCTCATGCTGTCCTTATTTAATCTACCCTTTACCTCACCCATTCCCCCTCCCTCTTTGTTCTATTTCCAACATTCATTATCACCTCCTCCTCACCTCTCATATTCTCCCTTTTGTCTTCCTCACTCTCCCTTTCACTTTTTCTCCCCCTTTTCTACTCCTCATCCCACACACCCTCCTCTGTTAGCTTAACTATGGGAGAAATTAAGAGAAGAAGAGAAAAAAGACAGAAGAAGGGTTTATGGAGGTGGAGAACTAGAAATAGAGAGACAAAGAAAGAAAGATTTCCTAAGCCACCTTATTCATGCCAGTAAAACAGGGATATGAACACAGAGACCCTGATCCAGCAGACAGATGCTAACGGAGAGGAAGCAGCTCTGCCAGCAGGGACATCATTTAAGAATTCAATCAATAGCAAATCTCTGGTGAAAACAAATAAGCATGCAATATTCAGATTTAGACTAAAAACCATTAAAATCACACTGGGCTTTAGAGGCATAGTCAGAATTAGAAATTACAGTACAAATGAAGTGACTCCTTATTAACAGCAATTTCAAGCACAAAAAACAGCTGCACTCAAAACTTCCCCCAAAACCAATTGCAGTGCATATTTTTGTGCAGACCACCACATGCACAACATCTATTTAATAGGACACATTAGCTAGCATATTAAGACTTTAACTCACAATACCCACAATTACCAACCCCACTTGTTCATTTTATCTACAGAAAGGACTGCTGCACTTCACCAAACATACCCCCCGTCACCAAACATTCAAGCAGCCCGTGCTGAGGCCCAGTTTGTGGCTGGGATCTTCCAGAGTTGCTAAGTGCCCTTGGCTTTCATGGTTTCATGGCTCTAGAATCAATCAGGCACTACAGATTCTTGGTTTAATTAGATCATACCAAGATTATAATTAGCAGTGTGTGGGAGCAGACTTAAGGTAACACAGTGAAATGTAGAACACTTGCATCCTGCTCGGCACAGCTGATACCAGCAGTGTAATAGCTGATAGCATCTGCTTCTTCTCTGCTTCCAGCTCAGGCTTTCCATTCACAGCACAAGCTGGTGCAGGAGGCTCTCGGAGCTGCCGTGTTGGCACCACAGCCACAGGACTAGCGGGGTGCAAAGGTGAAGAAGTCAGTTCTGCGGCTGAAGGAACAGCTGAACTGCTGCAAAGCAGGGGAAGAAACCACAAATTCTGCACATCATGAAACAGATACTTCGCTGCATGTACCTTTTCCCTCATCTGTCAGAAAGGAGTCTGCAGGTTAGTAAGCACGGGTTCAGCAAAGGGGCTTCCCTCAGCCTCATGCTCACCCCCTGMGAGTGTACAACAAATCTTGCTTGTCCCTACGCAACCCTAGAAAACAGATCTTGTGGAAGTCAGGCTGTACTAAGAGGAGCAGCTTTCGTGACAGAGTGCAACTTAGTGCAGTCATTCCTTCTTTGTGTGGGAGGCTGTCCCTTCTGCAATCCTCCTCAGCAGATTTCAAGGGAAATGTCTCAAGAACCCCAGCCATTTGCCCCCTCTCTTTATTTACATCTCATGACAAGAAGGGAGAGGGAAGTTCCCTGTTTTAACATTTATCTTAGTAAATGGCCACCTATGATTCTGTGTCTGTTACAATAAAACTAACTCATGCCAACCATAAGGGGCCACCCAGAGGTTCCTAAGGCAGTCAATATAATTTAGAGCTCCATGAGAGGAAAGCAGGAGCACAGCCACACTTCACTTCACAGAACTGCAGAACAACAGAGGCAGATAGGCTGGAAGGGATCTTGGAAGTCATCGAGGGCTACACCCTGCTCTAAGCAGCAGAGCTGGCATCCTGTCAAGGAGCAGCAAGAGCACCTCTGCAAAGGAAGAGGAGCCAAGCATAGARCATGAGAACACGGCAGGCAGGACTGGCAGCCTCACCAGGAGGCACTGCAGGGCTGCAGTACTCAGACCAAGAGAGCAGAACAGGTTCAGTGATAAGCTCAGAGTCCAGTGACCTCCAGGCAAGTCCACAGGGATGAAGGAGGTTCAATGTCAAGTCACAAAGTCAGGTCAGGGTAAGGTCTGGAGCCATGATTGAGTGATCACCAGACACATCCTTACCTACCTTATACCTACCTTAGATACAAGGTAGATATGACATCAAGCCCATGAGTCAGGGGGTCAGGATCTGGACCAATAGGGTACACAGCCAGGCATGGGCCTGGCTACAGAAGAGCTCAGGCATCAACCAAGGGTGAGAACCTTAGCTTCAACAGAGCTCCTGGTAATGGGAAATGGGACTGCTGAGGCACCTCCATGTTATTCCTCACACGGCTTCCAGGTGGGCTGAGGCATCTCAAAGTGGCACATCTTTGTCACCTGAGCACGTGAGCAGTTGAACCCCCAGGCGAAGGGAGGAACACAGTCTGGGGGCCAAGGTCCAGCCCTGTCAAGATTTGCACATCTGCAAGGAGGAAGACTCCACAATTTGTCTGAGAAACCTGTTCCTTTTCTTTTTCTTTCTCTTTATATTTAAGTGGAATTTGTTTTGTTCCAGCTTGAGCCTGGGATCCCTTATCTTACCACAGGACACCTCTGAAAAGAGGGCAAACCCTCTCCATTAAGTTTCCCATTAGCAGRAGCTAATTGCACTCTAGCTTCTGAAACCTTCTCATAAACCTTGCCTTTCTTTTCTCCAGGCAGAACCAACCCAATTCCCTCAGTCTCTCCTAAGATACCATGCATTTTGGTTTCCTTATCATCTTTGTGGTCCTCCACTGGACTCGCTTCAGCCTGGCAATGTCTTATTTATACTGTTAAGTCCAGAACTGGACACAGCACTCCACAGGTAATCTCACAAGGGCCAAACAGAGGGAAAGAACCATCTCTCTTCACTACTTGGCAATACAGCCCAGCTGTCTTACGTTCAGCTTGCCCACTATGATCCCTAGGTCTTTTCTGCAAAGCTGCTCTCTAGACAGTTGGCCCCAGCACAACCTGTGCTGGTGAATGGGGCTATTTCACCTAGGCACAGGGCTCTGCATCTGCCTTTGTTCAACCTCGCATCCATGAACCTGAAGAGAGCAGTCATCTTAAGATCCGGATTGTTAGCAAAGACATTAAATAGGATTGCCCTCTTCCCCCAGTATCTGTCCCAGATGGACAACACTAGYAGGTGGTAAATGCCGTTGGTCAGGAATGATTTGCCATTGGTGAAGCTGTGCTTGTGGTTTCCAATCATATAGTCCTTCATGCACTCAGAAGTGTTTTCCAGAAAAAAATTGTTCCATCATGTTCCTAGGGACTGAGGGCGAGAGCACCTTCCCTGTATGTCTTGCTTCTTCCAGATAGGTGTGGTGGCCTACCCAGTCTTTCCAGTYGTCAGAAATCTCTTCTGTTCACCATAACTTTTCAGAGATAATAAAAAAGTCTTGTTACAACATATACCACCTCCCTCCACCACCTCAGATGCATYCCTTTAGGATTCATGGACTTGTGTATGCTTGCTTAAGCAGCCCCTAAGTCGATCTTCCTCTGGCATGGGTAGTTCTTGGCTGCCCAGGCTCTGTCACTATTACAGGCACCTAGGAGCAAACATTAACAGCAAGAACAGAGGAAWAAAAACAGAAGCACTGAGTACCTTGGTCTTTCCTACATCCCCTAACCTACTGCCAGTTAAAGGAAAGATGAGGAAAATATGGACCAACTGCTCAATAGAAACCTCTCATTTTTCCTTTCACATCCCTTAGCTCCAGGGAAGCACTGGCTCAACTCCATTTCTGCATGTCTGGGAAATGTTTCTTATATTCTTTGTGGGTAGCTCACTCTTCTTTCTACCTTCTCTGTACTTCTCTTTTGTGTTTAGGCTCAGTCAAGAGTTCATGGCTCATTTATGCTGGCTTTCTGCYGTACTTGCTCACCTTCCTGCACTTCGGGTTAGACTGCTCTTGTGCTTTGAGGAGATCGCCACTGAAGATCAACCAGACCTCCTGAGCTCCTATGCCCTTCAACACAGTCTACTCCCCAAATCTGCTTACTAGTTCCCCATACAAGCTGAAGTCCATTCCATTCTCCTGAAGTCYATTTTTCTCAATTCCCTCAGGATACTAAACTTCTTCATCCCATGGATGCTCTARTGAAGAAAACCACTGAACTTCACATTCCTGGTCAGTTCTTCTTTATTTACTAATATCACATCTAAAAAACAATTACACAGTCTGCTTGTGCAGCATCAAAAACCTATTCTCTAACTCCTCCAGAAAGCTCCACAAATGTGTGCAGCCTTTTCAGTCACACTGCTTTTCCTGCAAATGTCTGTGTAAAGACCCGCTATGAGATGCTATGATTGTGAAGCTTCTCGTTTTCTAAAGAAGAGTCATTCACCTTGCCCATGACAGATGCTCGTTGTGACACACATGTTGTTCATCTTCCTTCTGAAGCTCTCAATGGCTTCTGCCCTCACTCTGGATCAAACCTCCATGCATTCAAGCTGCTTCTTGGCATAAGGTACAAGCCCTCCACCTTGTCCTCTCTGCCTGTCCTTTCTGAGGGGATCCATCCTGCATATCACAATACCAAGTCATGTGAAATCTCCAGCGCATCTCACTCATTTCAGTGAAKTGGAAGCTCTGAGTTAGTGCAGTGTCTCCTGATTGCTCCCGCTGGCTTTCCATGCTGTGGGAGTGTATGTGCAGGCACTTTAAATGGCCCCTACTCAGAGCAAACGTGAAAGCCTCCTCATTTTATTGCTGWGCACTTCCTCTCCACCCCTCCATTCCTCCAATTCTCCTAAGATATCGATCTTCATGACCTAGCAAATCTAGTCTAGGACCCTCTTCACAGCATTAGCAAAGCCTCTTGGCAAAACTGCTCTCACCCCACTTTGTCAGATGGATGTCATATCTCCCTCAAAGTCCTCACTCTTTAAAGAGGCACCTCTGGTTAGAAAAGCCAAAGTTGCCCACCAGGCACACAGAGGGGAGTTAATCTGTGGGATATACTCATTCCTCTGTGAACCTTTCCCTCCCAGAGCCATGTAGCCACTCCACGCATGCTCAAGATCTCACTTGGCAGCATCAGTTTACATATAGTGAACAGCAAGGTGTAATTCAAATTTACTCCTTCCTCTAGCCATATCCCTTTAAGTCAAATAGACCTCATTTTCAGATGTACATTTTTCATGCAAACAACTTCGCCAAAATTTGTAGGAATGACTGYAAGAATTCTATTAGATACTTTCTAAAATATGCTCTACTTCTAAAAAAAAATAAAAAAATCAGATTAAGCCCATATGTTACACAGATTGCATCGGACCTGGGACCCACCAGATGTCATTTTCATGTATCTCTAGAGTCTATAAAATGCCACTGATAAAACTAACATACATATTAATATTCCATCTACCAAAAGCACTTGAAAAGTCCAACTGAATCTGAGCAAGGAAATGGATTCTCCTCATCCTCTAAAAGACATCTCTTTGAGTTTTGTAAGTCATTAGCAAACATGTATTTTCCAATGCCAAAGCTATCCCAGTGAAGTTTGTGTGTGCAGAACACCCTATACCTGTATCTGCTTTACTAATTGACTTAGCCACTTGCAAGGAACACCTCTTGCAAGGTGTTCAGGCAGGGAAGTGCTCCATGCCTGGTCTCCACCATGATTAGACTCCTATATACATTTACATAATAGAATTTTCACAAAATGAAATATTTTTGTCAGATAATCAGTTAATTACATTCTCTAAAAGAAATTTTTCCATTTTCCTGCAGCTAGGATATAGGCATTCTCTCCCTTTCAAGGGGAATTGGCTGCACCCTTCTGTTTCCATTCAGCCTTCACTACAAAAGGGAATTATATTACACTGGCAGCACCTGTCTCATAGCTTATTAGTACTTCCTTTGCTGAAAGGTTGTATCCTGTGAGGAAGAATACAGCAGCTAGGAAATAAGCCAAAGAAACACAATACCAGAAGTGGGTTTTTTTTCCCCAAACTGAGAAATATTTTTACTAGACTGAATAAAAGCATTAGAGACTCTATAATGCTAATTTTAGGAAATCAAAAATTATCAGGAAGCTCAAAGAATAATCATGACAGCGCCTCTCAAAATCCTAAGACTCAATTGAGGTGTCTTGTTTCAGTAAGTAACACACAGTGCTTGTGGTATCATTTCTGCATAAAGAGCTACCAAATGCTCTGGACATTAAAATATACACATTTTTCTCTCTTCCATGATAAAGGAACTGCAATGCACTTCCTGAAGATACCGCTAAAATTGCTGGCATTCCCAAAAGCCCCATTTTTTACTGGTTCTGCCTGTTATGTCAGAACTATGAACTAAATTTTGAAAATGAATGCTAGGTGTCTATTTCCTTAATAATCTACTACTTTCAAAATATCTAGCAAAGAAGTCATTAGATTTTTACAATTTGAATCAACAGTATTATTATACAAATTATTTGATAAAACCAGTAATTTTATTTAATTTAAATCTCAAATTTATAACTGCCCTACAAATRAGTGGAACTGATTCTTGACTTTCTTTTGAGCCCACTTCTTGAAACTTGTCAAGAGAAAGAAATGAAGAGGAAGCAACTATGTTCTCTGCAGCTCTACTCTGGACAGAGATGTTCTGGAGAAACATGTGGCAGGAGCAGCAGTTCTCCTGCTGCCTCTCTCTTGTGCTTGAATGCCAAGCGCCATGAGATAATGGGAAACCCAAGACATTCAACAAAATCAACAGAGAAGCAACCAATACTGCTGAAAAACCTTTCTGATCTCTGTTTCTTCTTGACTCTTAGGAAAGGCTTACCACCAACTAATGGCACCCAGGCATTACATGTTGTTTTCCTCTTTTTCTAGTAGTATGTCAAAGGGTCGATATGTTCTGCCCGGATTTATCTCTTGATGAGATGACCCTAGTCCCAAAGGATAATAATCATTTATCAGTGTTTCTCAAAAGGGTTTAACCAAAGGTCAGCAACACAACATATATTCACTATTTTTCAATATATTAGATCTGCCTAATAATCAATATACACTTTCAACCTTTCCTCAAACCCATGGTGAAAAAGGCTGGAGAACAGCTCAGCAGTGCCTGCCTTTTCCATGTGACAGCAGYAGCGAGAAGCAGGCCAACACAGGAATATCACGAGGCCTGTTAGAAATAACCAAGATAAGTCTTAAAGTCCATACATATTGTCTCATTAGGCTGAGGGGAGATGTTCAAATCAAAGGAGCACATACTGGATACACCCTGAAGATATCCKTCAGATTATTCATTGACACTACCACGTCATATAAAAGAAGGTGTCCAAACCCACCAATTTCAAATGTTTTTTGATCAAAGCTATCCTGCTAACATTGTACAGTCCCGCTACATTTCATGTGTGCAGGTGTATGGAAAAGCAGAAATCTTGAAGTTCTATGGAAAAAAATAGGCCTATTTTGGTTAATACAGAAACCCTCAAGCACTGATTTAGAATAAAACTTAGCAGGATGTAACACAGATTGGAAGTATTCTAATTCCAATGTTTTTAATAAAAAAAACCAAGTGTTTCAGCGTATTCAAGTGTACTGTAAAGCGGGCTCTCTGTTAATGCATCAACAAAGTATCAGTAAAATGGCAGCTCCTGTGACAGAAATTAAACCTGAAGAAACTTGATAATTTTAAAAGCTTATTCAGAAAATTCTCACTTTAATTCTATATATACCTCCTAGAAAGACGTGAATTTAAGAGGTGCTTGAAGTGACACCTCCAGCACACAGTTTGGTGATCTATGACACTACATTTAGACTGTTCTCTGTGGTTGCTCTTAAATACAGAAACCACAGAAAGAGGCAACCATTTCCAGATTCCAGATTCATGTGACAGAAACATAACATAACAACACTAACTTGCTTTTTAGCTGAAACCATAAATGTGATTTTAGTTCTGCTACAAGGAGACCAAAAAGAAAGAAAAAAAAAAAAAAAAAAGAGGGGAGAGAGAAGAGAAAGAGCTGGGATTTGCTGAGATTTCACCAAACTATCATACAGGCTGTGGAGCTAAGCTCTAATGACGATGGATGTGCTCCACAGCAACATCAGCGAGATGGATCATTTAGTCAAGAAGCACAAACATTATTTATACAGCCCATTAACCAGCTATATATACAGATGCACCAAGAAAAACACATGGAAACGTTCTTTCAGCTAACATTGCACAAGGTACTTTGGGAGAGATAGGGTTTCCTATGAAGTTGCAGAGAGAGTCCTTAAAAAGCCTTTCAAGCTGAATCTCTGAGCCTTTTACATTACAGATCATTTTTATAGTTAATGATTTTTACTTCCTTCAAAAACTATTTTTAAAAAATCAGCTCCTATTACTGCCTAATAGAAGCTTCCCTTAAATTGCCAAACACAATCCTATCTTTATACACAAGGAACACTGCAGGAGACACAGCAGATGAGCGGTCAGCAGCCTGGCTAGCTTTAGGCCAGCGGGAAGGCACCACACTACAGTCAGCACTGAGAAACACCAGCCTGGACCATGTCACAGCTGCCTCCACTACAGTCAGCACTGAGAAACACCAGCCTGGACCATGTCACAGCTGCCTCCACTACAGTCAGCACTGAGAAACACCAGCCTGGGCCACGCCACAGCTGCCTCAACTACAGTCAGCGCTGAGAAACACCAGTCCAGGACACGTCACAACTGCCTCCACTACAGTCAGCAGTGAGAAACATCAGCCCAGGCCATGTTCACAGCTGTCTCCACTACAGCCAGTGCTGAGAAACCTCAGCTTAGGCCACATCACAGCTGTCTCCGCTACAGTCAGCACTGAGAAACCCCAGTCCAGGCCACATCACAGCTACAGTCAGCGCTCCACTACGGCCAGCACTGGGAAACACCAGCCCAGGCCACGTTCATGGTTGCCTCCACTAGCCAGCGCTGAGAAGCACCAGCCTGGACCATGTTCACGGCTGTCTCCACTACGGTCAGCACTGAGAAACCCCAGATCAAGCCACATCACGGCTGCCTCAGCTACAGTCCATGCTGAGAAACACCAGCCCAGGACACGTCACGGCTGCCTCCGCTAGAGTCAGCACTCAGAAACACCAGTCCAGGCCACATCATGGCTGCCTCAGCTACAGTCCATGCTGAGAAAGACCAGTCCAGGCCACATCATGGCTGCCTCAGCTACAGTCAGTGCTGAAAAAAACACCAGTCCTGGCCACGTCACAGCTGCCTCCACTACAGTCAGCRCTGAGAAACACCAGTCCGGGCTACGTCACGGCTGCCGCCACTCGKCTCCCCAGAGCCTCCCCAGACTGCAGCGCCTCAGGAGCTGCCCTCTTTCCACCGTGTGTGTGAGCGGCCCAAACCTCCTCCCAGTGCTCTGGAGCACACGGAGGCTCCGCTGTGGAGCCCCACGCTCTGCCCAGCCTCGCCACGCGGAGCTACCACCGTGTGCCCTGTCACTGCACTAATGTCATGGCCCTACACCGGTTCCTTCCCTTTCGGTCACACAGAGAGCACCTACTGCTGCCAGCTAATCACACAGCTTTATATTAATTCATAATTGATTATTTTTTTCAAGTAACTTTCAAAACATCAAAACATTTTTCCCGGTCATTAATTCAACTCTCTGAATATTTTATATCTCCAGACATTTACACTTGTGCATACTTATTTTAAGAGCACTTCATCATAGCGCTGTTCCAATTACATATATCCATTGCTTGTTAACTTAATTTCACATGTAAACAGGAATGGATCTACAACGTAGAAGCAGGTATAAAACAAAAATACATGAATAGAAAGGTCTAGACTGTTATGTTATAGCAAAGATTGGGCTATATTAGAAAAACAGGAAGCAATATTTACTAATAGCAGTGAAACTTAAAGAGGAATATCTAATTCTGCAAACAGAATATCTCTTCTACTGACATAAAGACTATTTGTGGTAAGCTACGTCTTTTATTATCTAAAAATAAAATAACTACCCTTGTCTGAAAGGAAATAAAGATTTCATTTATATGGACATCTCACCATGACAGAGCTACTTTATTTTTCTTAATTCACAGCATATATCTGGTGCTTTCAAACACGCCAACATTCACATCATGATTCTATACAGTTTTATTCTCATGGGATGACAGATCAAAAAGCTGCCTGGAAACAATAGCTTTTTTAGACTTTTCTTTCTACAAAGTGAGTGTGTAAGGAAGAGGGGGCCAGAGTCTTATCAGTGGTGCCCAGTGACATGAAAAGATGCAACAGGCACAAATTGAAGCACAGGAAGGTCCATCTGAACATACGGGCAAACTTTCTCATGGTGAGGGTGACTGAGCACTGGAGCAGGTTGCCCAGGGACGCTGTGGAGTCTCCATCCTGGGAGATACTCAAAAGCCATCTGGGCAGGGTCCCAGGCAACCTGCTCCAGCTGTCCCTGTTTGAGCAGGRGAATTGGACTAGATCATCTCCAGACGACCATTCCAACCTCAACCATTCTGTGATTCTGTGATTCATTCCTCCCCAAATCACTTAGATCCCTCCTTTTGTTCACTTTCGGTTCCCCCTCTAAACATGCCATAATAAGCCTTGCATTCTGAAAATGCAGTTCTGTGAGAACTATTATTTTCTGAAAATTATTGACTTCTGAAGGTCAATATTCAGTCAATTCAATATCAATCTGAGATTGAGACAGTCAGTCTATCAACATCCTCTCCTASACAGGTTCTACCACCTAGTTCAGCCCTTTATTGTGCTTATGGGTTGAAGTGAATCAGACACTCCTCAAAGTAGAAGCGCAACTAACTCTACACGTTTTAGTTGTGCCAGTACTGTTCAGTACACAGCAGCTAGTGCAAGAGGCAAGACTGCTTTGCAGTGGACACTGAAGGTGCTGAGATCAGAGCTCGTCAATAACATCCACTCTTATCACTAGGAGTTCTTGCTTCCTGACTCTCCCCTAAGCCCAAAACTCTGCAAAATTTCCTCCACAAAAGCCTGTTCCCCATCATTCTCAGCTGGGAGCCCATTTCTTTCCCAAACAGGATTTCACTTCTGCAAGCAGTTTTTTTTCTTTTACTTACTGCTCTAGCTTCCTGATTACGTTGGAAACTCGAGAATAAACTGGAGGCATCTGCCTTTCACACACGTAAAAACTCTCTCTGCAATTCACCTTGTGCTCTCCCTGGATTGCTAATTTCTAAGCTGAAATCCTGGGGAGTGCAGTTTCACATCCACTCCTTGTCCACTTGCAGCTCTACATTTATTACTTATTGACAGAGATCATGTTATTAACTAGATCAACTAACTGCAGAAATGCAGTGCACTGTTTTTTAATAACCAAGGAACAACACAGTAAAAAGAATTTACCTGCTATTTTTTTTCCTCCAAGTCATCAATTCAATTGCTTGCAACTGCTGTCCTGATATCAGTTATCTAACTGAAGACTCAGTAGGCAAGATGAATAGCAGATATAATAAGCACATACCACAGTGGCTACTTTTTAAAAGACTTTTTAGAAGTCTAATTTAAAAAGCAGGGTTGGAAGAGAAGAAAAAAAATGATACAAAAGCAGAGGCAAGAAGTAGGAAACTAATTTATGTATTTTTCCCTTGAAAATTATTTCTGTTAGACCTGCAGTGCTTCCAAAAGTGATACTAGGAACAAATAAATATTGCAGCATTAATGTTCTGCAATTTCAGTGCATCTTCGCTCTGTAGGCATCAAAATATTTTTCAGTAATATTAAAGACTCCCCATATAAGTGATCCATTCATTTTTCACTTGGCTAAATGCAGCATAGGAGAATTCAGCACCCTACTGCAGGTCACCCAATGAATCAATGGAAAGGTAATGAGAAAATACAAACGAATGTCAACAGTGACACTAGATCACAGTAGACTTACATAGTTATTTTAAGAGACTAATATTTCTTCAAGCATTTAAATATTTTCCTTTTAACAGAGTTTTACATTAGCTCGCTAGCAAAACCCTGTGGTATCTAGACTATTGATGATGTCAGTAAGATTACGGTTAAAGAGTCTGGCAATTTGTCACATCTAAAAGTAGGAAAAAGCACAAGGTAAAATCTCATTTGGAATGAACATCAATACACAGTCCTTCACATTCATCAGTATATGCATGTAAGAGTGTTTTTAAAGACAGAGTGCACTCAAGCTAAATATAGCTTCCCAGAAAAAAGCAACCACCATTACTATTTATTCAGATAACTTCATGTATTGCAAGGTTAAATATCAGCAAATAGGTCATATAAATTAAAAAGAAGCAAATAGAAGCAATTAGAAAGAAGAAATAATCTCAATAGACTGAGCTTATTACAAACAGAAAACTTACAGAAAGGGGCTTACAGACTGATGAGACTGAAGGGTTTGTCTTTTTTTTAATATAAAAAGCCAACTTTCTCACCTCATTAGGACAGTCTTGCTCCAAGGAAATTAGCATGTTCCTGCACTCAAGTGGAAAGCAACACTGCAGTGCAAATAAATGACCAAAAAAAGACTGTGTTGTGAATGACTGTGCAGTCRTTGCTGGTCATTTGCAGTATTAAATACACCTAGATCACACATCGAAAGCTGACTAATCTTTATCATCTGAGATAAGTCAAGAAACTTTGTCAGTAATTTTTTCCTTCTTTTTTTTTTTAAAAAAAGTCCTTCTCTAAGTTTTCCTTTAGTGTTTAGATTGCCAATTTTTGTTCARAAACTATCTCCAGTGAGGAAGAGCAATCAGGTAACTGGCACAGCAGCTGGGAAGTTTCCAACATTATTCTCTCAAAGACAGGGATGTCAGATACACATTTCCAATTCTTTCCCCATGTTTTATACAACTGCTGCTTTTTCCTCCATTAATTATTGATTAGATGGCTTATTTTCTTTGTGCCTTTATTTTCTTTCTACCCTGCCTATCACATTTTCTACTGCCCTTTTCTGCTTTCTCTTCAATTTTCCACTATTCTCTCCCATGTTTCTTGATCCCCAGCCCGAGCAGGACCAGAAGATACATAGAAAAACACTGTGAAGTCTCAGAGAAAACTTGCATAAAATTACATACATTRGTGTTGTGCAAATAGGGACATCCCACTGCTCTACCTTACACATCTCTTGTAGGCCTATTGACTAGCCTAAGATACTGGCCTCTCTCCCTTCTATTCTCTTAATTTCAATTCCCTAGAGATTGTCTAGCAAGGAAATGTTTATGCTTAGATCTAGAAAAAGGCGCACTACAAAGGCACTTGTGAGGAACCATGGAACACAGGAAATAAAAATGTTACAGAGTGTCTGGAGAAAAAGAAGTTTCAATGCTTCCATTTTACCAAATGGGAAATTTTAAATGTTTATTGAGATAAAATCTCCAACACTTCTTTTTCCTTGTCTATTTTTCCCATACGTCTTGAATGCATAGCTTCAGTAATCTACATCTACACGCTTTTGCACACGTGCATCTACACGCTTTTGAGAAATATGTTTATTTGGAGCTTTTTGTTCGGTTTTGAAGTCATTTCAGCCCTACAATTTCTACTATCATGGTCTTTGAACTTGTTGGCTGAGGAGAAGCATCCAGTGGGGAAATAAGGAGCTACCTCCACCTCCACCTCTGAAGAATTCAGGAAGCATACACATACATTGTAACTACAACATACAGTAACTACATACACAGGTAAAAATGCATCACAGTATAAAATTAATTCTGGTGTGCTGACAGCACTGAGTATACCCAACAGTAACTACTCAAGAGAGCCTGATGAAAAAAATACCTTTAGGTTTAACTGCTTAGTAGTTTTGCTGAATAAGTTATTCAAAAATAATCTATCCTTCACACAGAGTGACTGTTTACTAGCAAATTGACAGTACAGGACTGGTGAGGCTGACAAGCAACACTTATTAGCACTGACACGCAGCTTCCCATACCGCCACTTTGCAAGGCAGCTGCATAATGCGGTGGCATTTTCTTCATAAAACTGCTCACAAGAACTCCGACCCCTGCTCTGGGCTGCAGCTGGCAGCACGCTGACATGCASCAGGCAAGCAGGGAGGCCTTCACACGGTTAAAAACACGGCATTCCTGYCACATTCCTGTCCCTAGGCACATTAATGTGGTGTTCATCCTTGCAGTGGACTGCTGGAGCTGGCAGAAGTGCAATCTACCTTTAGAGCGTCTGTAACAGCTGGCAGTATCTTAATGAACTGGCACGGGAGCCAAAGCACCTCAGTTCAGGGCAAGAAGGAAATCCTTTCTATTTGTCTACATTCAAAAAGCCTCTTCTTGAAGAAGACATAGAAGAGACATAGTTTGGGTCTTTTTTCATCCACTTTGCTGTCAAAAAGACCTTAATTCTTCCTTATAGGACAATTCACAAGCAAAAAAAATAATTTATGCTTTATAGGAGACATGTAGCATTGTTTGAAGATCTAGCAAAACATTTGCACCGCATACAGGAAATCTAGGACAACAACTTTTACCAGCAGCACATCGTGGAGCTTATCACCACCTCTCTCATTTATAGATATGTTGCTCTTGACTCAGTCCAGCTTTAGAACCACCTGTTTTCCTCAAGATGGTTGTTAATTCATTGAAAAGATAGGCTTCATTTTCATAACTAAATAAATAGCCCATCTGATGTACTGTATGAATCATTTTTCTGCAAACATACTTCTAATTTTAGGTTAGCAGTTTAGCATGTTGCTTTCATCTTTTTGCATATATATATTTCTAAAAAAAATGTTATCAATAAGAAAGAAATCCTCAAAGGGCATTAYATCCTTCTAAGTGCAGCACAATTATTCAGCTATCATACCACTGATTTGATATGTTCCATAAGCTAGTGATGTTGAAACAACACTCCAATACAAAGGAACCAATTTCCACATTAATTGGCATTAATACAATGTCTTTAAGATCAAGAATTCTCTTCATCCTGTTCTTGCCCACTGTGAAACTATGGTCTGAATCTCAGGAAAATGTAACATTTTAAAGCCAAAGCTACAGAGAACTCATGTGCTGAGAATAGCACTCACTCTAAAATAACAGATGCTTTTTGTCATTCTGTCTGAATCCAGATTGTTCACCTGAAAAGCTTAGCTCAGGGAATCTTCCAGTAGTTATTCTGTGCTAAAGTTCGTGCTTTGTTCAGGACCAATTCAGAACACTTTGAAGATGTCTTATATGCTTTTTCATGCCAAAAATAAATAAATATCATTATTGTGTCCAAAAAAGGGAGAAAAAAGTATGGTGATGAGTCAGCACTTCAGCTACTACACTCTCAATAAATATACTTTGAAACCTTCTAAAAGATAAAAGAAAAATCTTAAGTGAGGCCTTGCTTAAAAACTCATAGGCCTGTCTCCCCACATCATGCAGCAAATGCTCAATCCTCAGCTCAGAATTGACTTCACACTAAGTCCTATTAGGAAAATCCTTGTCCCACAGCCATTCCATTTGCATACACTGTATAATACAAGCACAATCCCTTGTATAAATTATGCATGTTTGTGATTCATCAAACTCTTTTTCACAGACACGCTTTTCTGCACCACTGGGTAGAATGGCTCCTACAGGGGGTGAAGTCAGCCAAAAGAGAAGCAATTCAACCATAAACAAAAAAGATTAATTAAAAACACTAATTTATGATAGAAAAGAGGGCAGCAATAACTATACACTGCAAATTATGTAAGCTACATTTGTCTATCTATTAAGGGAAAAAGGCACCTATAAATTCTTAACTAGTCCTGTGATAACATCAATTTTTCAAAACGGCGTGTGGTAAATTTGACCAACTCTATTTAAGAAGTTTTAAAAATCATTAACATGTCAAAAATTTACTTCTTACAGTTTTTCAGAGAGCTATGTTACATAAACATTCACTTGTTTCTCTCCAGATTGCACTGTATTTTTAAAGCCATTATTGATTCCTATTTTATCCTACGTCTGCTTGATGGCTCAAAGCAGATGGTAGAAACACTTAGTTTGTTATCGGTTTATTGTGTACATACCTCATACATGTTTAATGCAGAAAGGATGTGACTCAATAGCAAGGACTAACACCACCCTATGGTCCTGACTGCTTCTCTGGCCTGGAGGAGAACCTGCTCCCTTCAAAAAATCGTAGAAYGACAGAATCCTTAAGGTTGGAAGCCTCCCATATGCTAGAATCCTTAAGGTAGGAACCTTCCTCAGGATGTGCAGCTCTTGGTATGGACTGGTGGAAAAGAGGACATGGAAGAGCCATGAAGTAAAAGAGTTTCCAGGAAGACTGTAAAAAAGCTGCCAGGAAGACTGAAAGGCTAAGCCACTGTGTGACTGGAGGTGAAAGCACTGCTCTATAGACCAGTGCAGCTTATGTGACTCAGGAGTACTCTGCCAGTTACTGACCAGAAAAGCAAGTCTGTAGGAAAGGATGCCACTCCGGATATGTAAGGCTAGTTCTTCCTTTTCAAGAGACTTAAATAATGACCCACCTAGCAGAATTTTCCCCAGTTAAAAGGATATCTCATTTGAGATTTTAAGAGCATGCCCTAATAAAACATAATTTAACTCCTGGGAAATTTCTGATACCTCCTGGTTTGCTTGGCTTCAAAACAGGAAGCATCACCCCAAACCTCTGTTCAAATATGAGCCATGAGGCACACCTCAACATGAGCTTCAAAATCTCTTGAGAAATAAAGAAGCAAGTGAAGTAGCTACAAARACACATGAACTATCAGTGCTGATATGTGGGAATAAGTATCTCCAAACACTACAGCTTAGGAGGAAATGGAGATTAAGATTTTTCAACATTTTATTCTCCCAAAACTTGTATACACTAGTTGCCTACAGTCTGTCTACAGTCAATGGGATGAGAAAAGAAACAGACTGGATGATCATCCATTTTATTGCAGACATTTGTATTAGTACATATGCTTTCTGAAAACACCATTTGACTCCACTCACTAGAGAAGAAGCTCAGAAGACAAGGAAGGTTAGAAAGGAAAAATCTTGACCTGAACTACCTGCTGAGTTAGGAGCTCTCAGATTSTGAGTTTTCCTTGCATTTCCTTCAGCCAAAATGTAAACAGGAACAGAGATCTATCCATAGATGTGCTTTCAAAAGTGGTGAATGCTTTACCTGCAGTAGCTTAAAAAAAGATGAAAGTTCCTAAATGCAATAAGACTCTCCTAAAGCACACCTGGTTTGTACAGAAAATACTATGACAATAAAAATGAATATAAAAGTGTTTTGAATTATTAAAGCACGTGTCTTAAAAAGAAATTGACATCTGAAGCCCAAATTTATCTTTACACAATGTTCTTAATTCGATCAGTCAGATGGTCTGGTTAGAGGCCTAATGTTAAAGCAAGAGGACTCACCGTAATGTGGACTCTAGGAAAAGGATATCAAGGCAGCTCTGTACACTCTGAGTACAAGTAAAGAATTAAGAAAAAAAGTAGTTTACAACCTCTGACGGAGGGAAGCGCTTTAAATACAGTGATTATGCATTCTGTGTATTTGAAGTATAATACTTAAGTAACATGGTTTTAAGAGATACTACAGGAAGATCCCAGAAACAAAGCAGTCATTATAACATTATGAGGGTGCCAGAAACCTATAGTATCCTTAAATGTTGCTATACTGATGATACAAATATCTCAAATCCAGAAAATTATGACAATTGAGAAGACAGATCTATGAAAGGTAATGCAYCGAAACATGCTATTTGGATTTTACTTTCTGCTAAATTTTATTTCACACAACTCTTGAGGTTGGAAGAGGCCTCTTCAGGTCCCCAGCTCAATTCCTCCCTCCCTGCTCCCTTCTCACCCGCCTCAGAGCAGGGAGTCAACAAGAGCTCAGGAGACTTCTCAGGACCTTCTAAGAGAGGTGCTCAATACGTCCACACAGTGGAGACTCTGCAAACTGGGCAGCCTAGTGTCCCCTGGTCTAGGGATCAAGTGTCCTCATGGTAAAAACAAAAAAAAAAGAAGAAAGTTTTCTAATGTTTGAATTAAATGTCCTCTATTTCAATTTCTGCCCATTGTTTCTTCTCCCATATTGGGGCACAACTGTGAAGAATCTGGCTCTATTTTTACACCTCTCCTTTAGATATTTAAAAAATATACTGATAAGGTTTCTTCTGAACCTGTTCTTCAGGTTGCACAATCACAGCTCCCAGACTCACACACTGGGCACACCAATCCACTGAGTGTCTTTGTGGCCCTTCGTTGACTTGCTGCAGCATGTCCATGCCTGCCTTGTCCCCAGAGYCCYGGACACAGCACTCCAGGTGTGCCCTCACCAACACGAGTAGAGCAGAGGGATCCCTCCCCAAGCTGCTAGCAATGGCCTGACAGGCTGAGTCGGCCTTCTCTGCTGTGATGGACTCACTGCCGGCTGGTGCCTGACTTGCTGCGCACCTTGCCAGGCTGCTCTCCAGCACGTCGGCCTGCGGCCTGTGCTGGTGCTTGGGCTTGGTACCTTCAGGGGCAGGCCTGGGATCCTCCCCAGCTTGAACTCCACAAGGCATGAACTCAGCAGGCTTTCAGCCTGTCTCCCTGCGCCGGACTACAGGCTCTTTGACTMCTTGCTGGCTCTGGCGGCATGCTGTCCTCTGCATTCCCAGCCAGGCAGTCAGAGCCTGTGCAGCGCAGCAGAGCCTGGAAGGCCTTCTGCACTACATCACACAGATCAGAGGGCAGGAAAGCAGCCAGGAAAAGGTTCTTTATTTCCTTTATTGCTTTTCTATTTTCCCATGGCAGTGCGTTAAAAACAGCTTTTGAATTCAGGATCTTTTTCATGCTTGTAGCTCGAACAGTAACAAAAAAACTGTTCTAACCATATAATCTTCTGCCTCCTGAATCAGTCTGTCGGTTGAGAATGACCTACATCAAAAAACAAGTTACCAAAGCTTGTAGTTTGCGTTGCTCTGAACTGTGCTGAAAGCTTAAAAAAATAAGATGCCCTTGCAGATATTCCACACCTGTCTGGACAGAGTCTTGGTCAACCTGCTCTAAAAGACCCTGCACAAGCAGTGGGTTGGACTAGATGATCTCTAGAGGGCAAGTATCTGATTTTAGTATATAGGCCTCAACAGGCTTTATAAGATGACAGGTAAAATCATCTCCTTTTTATTGACAGGAGTCCACAGGAATAAAAATAATTCARTATGATACATCCGGTCAATAAAAGAAGGAAGAGCAGTGTTATCCAAAGGCCTGATATTGGGGAATGAGAGAGTACTTTACGCACATGCATGATTTGGGACAAGTAGTTTAAACTTTATGTAGCATTGGTAACCCAAGGAATAATCTGGCATTGAAGGCAGCAGCATCTTGTAAGATAGAAATTAAAATAATTGGCTTAGGATAGGCAGTTGTTCTCAGTTGCCAAAAATGCTGTTCACTTCTTATGAAAAGCTATGCCAAGGATTTAAAATAGATTGTTTTCAGATTAAATCTTAGTTATTTATGTAATTTTAATTATTTTATCTTTCTGAATATTTTTATAGTATGAAATCCTTCTATTACAGTACACCTGTCTGAAGTGTACAAGTGCAACATTAACATGTTGCTTATACAACTTACATTTTCAAAACTTTATTGAATTTACAGCAGAGAGTAGCCAAAATTCAAAGCCGTAATTCTAAATAGTTACTCAAAATATATAAATTAGTACCTCAGAACACACACTTTTTAACAATATCCAATTGGAAATAGCCTTGGTTTATGGCTACACYAAATTCAATCACAACAGAAAGTATTCTGCATTCTTTTGTGTAGTGGGGTTTATCATCATAAAAAAAAAAAGGATGGAAATATAAGGCTTGCAAGATCAGAGTACAAAAGAGTTAGCTAAAGAAAAACATTGCTTTTAAAGAGAAGTGTCTATGTAGAGAACCTCACTTTCTATGCCTCACAAAAAAAAGTTTGAGATCTTAGATTGGTTTGATTATGAGCATGTAATTCACCCCCGTCAAAGAAGGGATGGTGTAATTGCTCATGCTGCTGTCTCTAAAGAGGACACTGTTCCCTGCCTCTTTTTATATTGTCCCATATATCATAGACACCATTCTTTGATCTGCCAGTCTGCACAGACATCTATGTGGAGCTGTCAAAGACGCTGTGGAATTAATTGCAGAAACAACAGGTGAGAAAAATYAGCATAAATAAAAAGGTGACAAAGGAGCTGCTTCCCTGAACTTGATTCTTCCAGGTGCACAAATCAAAGAGGAAAATTAGATACTCAGGTACTCCTTGAATTCAAGTACACACTAGGTAACAAAACTAAAGAAAGGGATGGTTAGTATTAAATCTATCACCTTTCTTTTACTAGTGCACGACAATACAGGCTGGCAAGAGTCCCTTCTAACTTGTCTTAGCTGAAAGACAATAATCAATCCCAGATGACTGAGGCAGGAGAAAAAAGAGACATTTCAGGTCCCAAAATCAAAAATTCTTTTTTGATCTAAATCCCAAATCAAAACTTCTTCATGACTGGAAGCAGTCATCTCATGCATGGGAAAAGGGAATTTTCACACAGCCTATCATTCATCCCGAAGATGTAGTCAACCAATATTTGTTTTCTTGCATTTTAGTTTTTCCCAACAACTTAACTACATTCTTTAGAGGAAAAAAATGATGAAAGTTTTATTCTCCTACTAACTATGTTTGACTGTTCAATTAGTGGTGAATTCTCCAATTCAGAAAAACAAACAAAACTAAAATCAGCTTAAGCATTTTGCATAACAATACAGAAATGCATACATATCAAAAATTTAAAATTTCCAGTTAAAACTTAAAATTTGCAGTTAAAACTTAAAATTTGCAAATTGCATTTGCAGAGTTTTATACAGCAAATATCCTCTTCATATCAATACTACTTTTCCAGATCTGCTATTTTGC
Organism: Nothoprocta perdicaria; assembly: GCF_003342845.1. Classification (NCBI taxonomy): domain Eukaryota; kingdom Metazoa; phylum Chordata; class Aves; order Tinamiformes; family Tinamidae; genus Nothoprocta; species Nothoprocta perdicaria. The sequence goes on along the minus strand of NW_020456021.1, from coordinate 1,666,430 downwards.
TTCTGCTATAGTCTGAAGTACTGACATGTTGGACACACTAAGAGGAAATAGTCTGAAAGCACAAAATTTGATTTAATAACTAGTCTAATTTATTAAATGATCACTTCATTACGGAGCATTTTCCCCATCCTATATGAAAKTTGGGTTTACTTATAACTTAAAGCATGGATTAAGATCTTGTTTCCAAAACAATATTTATATACTTGATATTTAGTTTTGCTGATTGATTTTATTCAATCATTTTCACTTTTATTTCACCATGTAATACAACATGATGACCTGTTACAGACTTCATATTTCCTGGCTGATGTTTCTGAAGTTTAGATTAATAAATATATTTATAACAACATATTTATGCTACCACTTTGGAATTACATTTAACATTCTTCAYGCAACAGTACACATTTATCTACAACAGTTTCACTTTCCCTCTGTAAAATACTGAGTTCCCAGGACTTCTATAAGAAGCACCAGAATTTTAGGAAATTAATTTCTCACCCACCTACTGTTTTCCCAGGATGGTTATAAAAGGCAAATCAAGCTACAAAACCAATGGAAAAATTAGACACAACTGTTTAAATTATTATTTGCCCTTCCCATGCCTTAAACTCATGACAAATGATAAATCACTTTTATTCTGTGACTGAATCCAATTAACACATCTATAAATAAAGAGGAATTACTAATGAGTTTGGAGGTTTAAATGCTAATAAAATGGAGGTAGAAACCTGATCTAAAACCACATTTTCAAGTTGTATATGCAACACTGAGATGTAAAACTTTTGTATTTGGTCATTTACACAGAAGTGACTTAACTAATATGTTATTTCTGCAATACTGGCCAGTGTCTAATGTTTTAATTGTAATTACAGATTTTTCAAATTCTTTATTAAACACTGGACCATTTTGTTCACATCTTGACCCTTTTGTTCACAGAGCATTTGTTGATCTTCTGTAGGAGTATTTTGAGGAGCAACTAGGATAGAACTGTAACAGACTGTCGTTTTTACCAGAATGATAAGAATTCTCCTTCAGATTAAGATCTCCAAGATTTGATCTTAAAGAGGTTATTAAATAGGTTCCAAGAACCATCAACTTGCTCATTTAATTGGGTCAAAATTCTCTCCTCCTTTTCCTAATTAAGGGAGTAGATAGTGCAGCATAAGGATAAAATTATGTGCTGCATAGATTCCCATACAAAAATCAGTTCTGAGTGGGAGCCAATCTCCATTATATAATTTTTTTTCATTGATGTTGCAATTATGTTGCAATTCTCCCTGCATCTAGCATGAAATAATGGTGGAACAGCGGTTAAATTTAAAATAACTCATTATATATGTAATACATTAAAACACACAGAGCACCCAGAAATCATTAACTTTGCCCACCAAAGGCAAGAAGTGACAATCACGTGACCAAAGCATTTTTTTAGTATCAACTGTGAAAAAAGTTGGGGGGAGAGGGGGTTGTTTGTTAGTCTGTTGGGAAGTGGCATCTCAACGAACCTGTCCCTCATGTACGTGGCTTGTTGCGTTTGAGGCCCCAGTCCCGGGAAGCACCTAGAAGCTTCCAGAAACACCTGGAAGCTTCTAGAAGTGCCTGGAAGCTTCTAGAAGCACCTGGAAGCTTCCAGAAGCACCTTCACTCCAGCATGGCGCGTTCCTCAGCAAGGTCACCTGCCTGTGAACAACAAGCGACCCGCACACCCTGCATCCCGTCACGTCTCTCTGCCCAGGAAATGCAGTTCAGCGCGCACTGTGGCTACGCAGACGGAAAATCAAACGCGCTCTAAGGCATCAGAGCCGGCCTCTCTTATTTTTTCTGTTTGACTGACACAGACGGGCTTGTGAGCTATTTTCTACCTTCTTCATTTAAACATTTTTTTWAAATTCCTGCATATTAAATGATGTTCACAAACAGATCTGTTAGATGAAAATCCAAAATTCTCTCCCTCCCCCCCAAAAAAGGAAAAATTTGAGGCTAGCCCTACATAGCCTACCAAATTATTTTCTTGCTCCCTCTCATATATAAACACCTCTATGAATTAAGCAAACTGTTTTGCCTAAAAAAAGAGAAGAAAATGCAAATTGCTATCCCTATTTCTATTTTTAACACCACAATGACAAGTGCCATGTAAGCAGGAAGGGAGGGAAGTAGAGAACAACAACACTGCAGGTCCCAACACAGCTGCGATCCCAGGGAGGGGGAAGTAAATGACCTGCCCATCCACCTAGGTGCTCACTTTGTGCCTATCACTACCGTGTCCCAATGCCATTTATAATCCTGCAGACCTGATGCCCTGTAACAAATCTACTGGCCAGTAAGACACCTTTACACAAAGGATGCCCTTCCTAGAGTAACTGAAATACTTTTGAAAGCACCTTCCAGTCCAGAGTTCAAATGCCCTCTTTGTGAACAACCTTGAGAAATGAAAATAGGGTTGCTGCTGGGATTTAAAAAATCAGAAAATTTTTACATATCATGGCTCAAATACTAAAAAACATCATTCAAGTACTCCTRCATTTAAGAATCATAGAATCACAGAATTATTATGGTTGGAAAAGACCTTTATGATCATCGAGTCCAGCCATAAACCCTTCAACAGTATACCTATGTTAAACCACGTCCCAAGTGCATCTACGTGATTCTTAAATGCTGCCAGGGAAGGTGATTCCATCTCTTCCCTGGGAAGCCTGTTCCAATGTTTGACCACTCTTTCCATGCAGAAATTTTTCCTAATATCCAACTTGAACCACCCCTGGTGCAGCTTGATGCCATTTCATCTTGCCTTGGACAACATACCAACGTCCACCTAACTACAATCTCCCTTTAGGAAGTTGTAGAGAGCGATAARGTCTTCCCTGACACTCCTTCAGACTAAATAATCCCAGCTTCCTCAGCAGAGGGAACTGGAAAGATMGCTTTCCCAAGCTTCTGACATTAGCTATTCTTTAGGTAAAAATTTCTATTTTGTTTTCTCTTTTTGCCAGAAGGTTCTGGCAGAATGTTCCAAATTGACTTGTGTTTATCTTATCACAGAATCACACAACCACAGAATGTTCAAGGCTGGAAGGGACCTCTAGAGATTATCTAGTCCAACCCCCCTGCTCCAGCAGGGACACCCAGAGCATGAAGCACAGGGCGGCATCCAGGYGGGTTTGGGAGACCTCCGGAGAAGGAGACTCCACAGCCTCCCTGGGCAGCCTGTGCCAGGGCTCTGTCACCCTCATAGTCGAGAAGTTCCTCCTCACACAGAGATGGAACTTCCTGTGTTTCAACTTACACCCATTGCCCCTTGTCCTGTCACTGGCCACCACTGAGAAGAGCTTGGCCCCATCCTYCCTACATTCTCCCTTCATGAACTATACACTTTAATCAGATCCCCTCTCAGCCTTCTCTTCTCCAAGCTAAACAGGCCCAACTCACTCAGTCTCTCCTCATACGAGAAGAGAAATTATCATTTCACTGTTCTTCTAAATCAGCACATTCTTACTCTTTAAAAACTAACAAATGTAGTTTTGGGTGCTAGCATATTGAGACTTTAAAAAAATACTAAGAGCAGCATGAATACTTTATACACAACATTCCCTCATTCTTGCCTCCCCATAATAACTGCTGGACTCGAATTGCCTCTGCACTTGTGTCTCCCCCCTCTACATTAGGTACTTTTAGAAGGCAACAATTGTATTGTGAAGACCATGACCTACAATGTTTCAAAGTCTTAAAAAGCAATATAATTTAAAACCCAGAAACAAGACATTTTAACATATCACCATCATTTTGACAGAACCGTCTGACCAACTGAAAGCAGTTTTCTCCCTTGGAGCAGTTTTGAAATCATGTCTAGAAGGATCACTAATTCCACAGGTATCCAAGCTGAAAAAAGAAAAGAAAAATAAATTGCTTGCACCATTTCTTTTAGACTAGAGCAAAAGGTTATTAYGGTTCTTATTAAATTTACTTTTAGCACTTTTAATCAGATAACTGAATCCTAGAGAAGCATGTGGCATGTCTGATCTATGTTGCTAATCATCAAGATAAATCATTTTTTCCAGTTTCATATGATCCCCAAAATTACTCCAGGAAATGACTTGTATTCAGAATTTAGAAGGTATAGAACTAGTTCCATGATAAGCAACATTCACAAAAATTCATAAAAGACAACTGTAAAAGAAAATCAAATTTCTGAAAAAGTGAGCTTCAGAGTGTATGAATGATATAAATGAGAATTCAAACTTTAGCTTCTGATGCTAACTGAAGAACTACAAGTTAGTACAGTCTGTTCCTTACAACATATCTAGGAATTGCCAGCTTTTTCAATGTCTATGAAACAAATACTACCAGAAGTATCTGAGATTTGTTAGCTGTCCCTCTACTGCATTTCAGAGGCCTTACCCAGATTAGGGCAAGAAGACATTAAATTACTCAAGAGAAGTCCATAAAAAAGGGCCTCCTCAGAACTGCTGTTCACCCTTAGCAGAGAAGGAAGCTCTCCAAAGGTTTGCAAGCAGCTTTTGCTTCCCCATTCTAGCTTTTTCAGAATCACAGTCTCTGCAGTTTTTTAAAAGGTGGTATTTTAGCAATATGGTCTTTCTTCAGACTTTTTGGTATCCCGTAAGTCAGTAGACATACTTGTATATGGCAGAAATTTACCACATATACCAGTGGATCGGCACATTTTGCCTGTACATCTTTAAGGCCACATCTGCTCTAAACATCTATGCCAGCCAGCATGGCAATTCTCTGCTCCTGAGCCCAACCTCACAGTGTGGTTACATTCACCCTGCTGAATATTCCACCTTTCCAAACAGCAGCAGCTCTAGCAAAAAATTACTGGGAATTGATCCTGCTCATGGTAACTATACAGTCTCATGTAGGGTTTTTTTGGTTTTTTTTTTTTTTGAAAAAGAGAGAGAGGATGAGTTGCACCAAAATCGTGCTTAGACCTATTCACACAATTTAGCAATACAAATGTTTGAGTTCTGATGCCTGTGCTCAACTGCAGTTTAATTTACAAGTACAGACACAGCCTTCATGTCAAGAGTCTGTTCCCCAGCCCTTGTGACCACAGCCTGGGCTCCCTACTCTGTTCTCTAGATCTGCTGAGCTTAAACATGCCAGCTTTGGGAACACTCTTTCTCTGCAAAAGAGAGATCCAAGTTAGCCTGAGATCTGCCAGCTGGGTCCTTGCTCTCAAAGATACAGATGTCTGTAAGGGGAAACGCAAGCACAGAGTTCTGGAAAGCTTAACTGCTTTTATTAACCTTCCCATGTCATGGCTAAAACCTTCAAACTCCACACTCTCCTGATAAGCCAGGCTCAAGGGGTGTATTAACTACATTGCAGGAACCAGAAATATGCCCTCTGYTGAGACACAACTGAGAGCATTTATTTTGTAGAGGCCCTTATGAAACCACGAGCCACAGTTTGATCCCCAGAGAGAAACACTACGCACAAGAAGGAGGGGAAACCAGACATATGGCCTCTACTGTGGCTTGACTGAAAAAAAAAAGGATAAAATACCAGCTGGAATTAGCAGAGATGGAAAGTAGCAGAGGAAAAGGCGGGTATTAGGTGCGTTTGCCCAGTGATTTTGGTGTAACACAATATTCTGCACCCAGGCATGTCTGTTTTGCTCTAACAAAACAGCTGCCCCCTGCATCAGCCTGGAATTTGCTGCCTCCRAGTCATCTATCGACCACCTCGTGAATGGCCAAGGAGCTCTAAGTGTGTCGCTGGCAGCTCCTCCATTTGCCTGCCTGTGTTATTTCTTAGGTCATCTGCTCATTTCCCACCAACTGATGCAACATACCAGGGAAGGCTTCTGATTATTTTATATGAAGAGGCCTTTGGGACACTTGGTGAGTGCTGGAGCCATGGCCAAAAAGAATGAAAAACGAAGCGTGAGCGAGGGAAAGCTTCAAAACATGGACAGCAGAATAGTTGGTAGCTCAGCTGGAATGAGGCAGAGGCCTCGTTTCCACTGAATTCACCATGGCGTATTCATTCAGTATTAGTTCTGTCTCTTTCAGTTTCTTTTTTTTTTCATTTTTATTATTATTAATAACTAAATACTGAACAATTTTTTGCTGGAAAAAAAAAAAGAAATGAAGAAAGCAACAAGGTGAAGAAATGAGGATACCTGCAACTCTAGAAAGAGGCACCAGATTTTTATAGGTATGAAGGAGAGAGGGGTGTTTTGGTGGAGGTAAATGTGAGTAAAAAAAAATGATATGGGGATAGACACTATGGATACACTTAATTTAAGAGCAGAAGAAAGCTATTCATGTTTGCAATCCATTTTTTWAATAAATTTAGAAATCTGTCTAGGTATCTTCTTACTCATGAAAGAGCTAGAACCAAAAGCTTGTTCAGATATTAGCTAACAAGCTACTGAATTCTGTGTTAGTATTTGCTCATTCAGGAACACGTATGAGGACACTGCTATGATGTAACACATTTATCTGTTTTCTATGATAGTCCTAACTAGTTATCCATGCATGGAGTTTTATATCTCAGTATCACCAGGATCATTTTGTTTCAGGTAGTTAAAAATAAAAGGCTGTAGGACAACTGACCTCAGGTAAGATGCTTTGTCTATGCAGTGGTGACTGAAACTTCCAGAATTTTAAAAACTGTTAACAAACAGTCAGATGATAAGGCAATCATTTGACTTCCATTTAACTCATTAAATCAACCACCACAGGGTGAGAAGAGACATTAACTACTCATTTGATAGACAGAYAGATAGATACATAGATACATAGATGGTTATAAAATGATATATGGTGTCCCAAAAGCTAGGATCACCTACAGATGTCCAGTGCAGACATCACTGAAGCAATTTTGTGGATGCTTAATTCAGTAAATTCCAAGCTTTTTACTTGGATGTTTTTACAGAATCACAGAATCACAGAATATTCAAGGTTGGAAGGGACCTCTAGAGATCATCTAGTCCAACCTTCCTGCTCAAGCTGGGACACCCAGAGCACAGGGCACAGGGCGGCATCCAGGAGGGTTTTGAAGACCTCCAGACAAGGAGACTCCACAACCTCCCTGGGCAGCCTGTTCCTGGGCTCTGGCACCCTCACAGTCAAGAAGTTCCTCCTCACCTGGAGACGGAACTTCCTGTGCTCCAGCTTATGGCCATTACCCCTCGTCCTATCGCTGGCCACCAGTGAGAACAGCTTGTCCCCTTCCTCCCTGCATTCTCCCTTCCTGAACTTATACATGTTAATCATATCCCCTCTGAGCCTTCTCTTCTCCAGAGAAAACAGGCCCAGCTCACTCAGTCTCTCCTCATATGAGAGATGTTCCATTCCCTTAATCATCCGGGTTGCCCTTCTCTGGWCCCTCTCSAGAAGCTCCACATCCCTCTTGTACCGGGGAGCCCAGTTTTTAGTTTCAGCAATGAGAGCTGACAAACCTCTGCTGTACTTACAGGTAAAAAGTTGTTCAAAACATATGCAATGTATAAATATGTAGCCTATAGATAGGTTTTAAGCAGCTTTACTCATAGCTGCAGCAGAGGTTTTTCCTTCCTCCTCTACCTGTGGAGCAGCAACAGCTTCACTTGTCTGTCCACAAAACCTCATACAAAAATATGGATGCATGAACTGCCCAAGAGGTGTCCAAGGGCCTCCCATTTCCTGAACCTGCCCTGTACACATGGCCAAAGCAAAACCTATGGCAAGTTCCGTAGCTGATTCACTGCCTACGTACACAAATACTCCACGGCCCATGTGTGCACCCTGTGATGGACTGTGCATGGATTTCACAGTAAGTTTGAAGCTGTACATGAATATGTGGCTAATTACTTATAAACAGCAGTTATTTGTCCAAAATTGCCAGACGTCTAGCAAAAGAAACAGTCATTTGTCTGGAACACCAAGGCACCCAGCAGTCCAGTGAGGACCTCTGGATATCCCAAACAGACCAATTCCCTCCGCCCTCTCTGCCCCTGTGACAAAGTTTTGTCATATTACATCAAAGCAATCCATGGAAGCTACGACTGTTTCCTTTTAGTAGGAACGTTAAAATTTAAAAAGATGCTTTTCTTTTTCTTCCCAATCCACATCAAAGGGAGTTGTGCCAAGAGAGCACACAACTGCCATGAGGCAACTTCTGGTAAGAAGAAGATTTAAACCCATTACATTTTAATGTTACATTGTAAGTTCTTTTTTAAGTTAATTTAAGTTCTCTGGGAAGAGAAAAGTCTCACCTTGTTATAATTCCTAGCACAATAAGCTTTAGCTCTTGGATTCCTGCATAACGGCAGTGAGAGGTTTTTCAGACTAAACAGTTTGGACCGAAGAGGCACAAAACCTTTGATGAATGGTTGAAGAACCCACTGGTTCAATCAGRTACTAACTTGTTAGTTAGTTATGTAGCTATGTAAACTAAAGTTTACATAAACTTTAAGATTAAAGTTTTAAGATTAAAACACAGTACGTTTCAGAAGCACTTGATCTGATATTTACATGTTTTATGCTGCTAGAACTCTAAAGGAAAAAATGTTTTTCTCTAAAAATTAAATGTTAAATGCATAATATATATATTACTAGAAGAATTATGGCAATATACTCTTCCCCATCACACAAAAATTATAATTAGAAGGTAGTCATTTCTAATCACAGCATTGGATTAAAAATTGCTTGTGCGTGTTTTTTCACTGTTATAGTCACACTTCATAAGCAACAACTCAAGTTCCTTGTTGCCAGACTCAAGAAGTTAAGAGAAACACACACATCCATCCACACACTATATACCTTAATTCTCCCTATTCTACTTCCTTTAAAACTTTTTTCCAATTTCTCACACAGATCCCCTGTAATTTTTCACTGTTATCTATACCACACTAGCATGAACACTTCTTTGCCTGCATCTAAGCCAGCTTTTCTTTTGGTTATTCTTTTTTTCCTATACTGAACTATCAAGACTGCAATACTGACTACAGTAACCTAGTCTCCACTATAGACTTAGAGGTGTATATAAACAGAATACATATTTTTATGCCTGATGTTTATCAGAGCTCTGAGAGCAGACGGGAGCTATCAGCAGTCATCATCTTGCCCTTCATCGGGGAACGGGGCCGTGTCTTTTTCTTGTGTCACTCACATGGTAAGAAGAAAGCCTGGCTGTCACTCTCCAGCCCTGCACCTTTGCAGAAAAGCAGACAGAGGTTTCACAAAACCCACATATCACTGAAAGAATAAACCCTATATTTGTCAAAACTTATTCTCCTAGACAATATAAACAGGAGGAACTTCAGAGGACAGGATTAAGACTTCCCGACACTAGTACATGAACTTATGGAGCAAATGCTTAAAGGGCATCTGGGGGGGTTACACCAGCTCTCATTTCTGAGGCTCAAGGAGAGCAATGWCTTCCCTTTGCTTACCCTTCGAAACCTTGGAAAAAGTCCCCAGTAGCATTTCTCACAAAGTCACAAATAGACATACCAGTTCTCTTAAACTCTACCTGTTCTTCTGTAAAGAGAAGATTCGTTTCTGAGGGGTAGTGGATCCTGAATCAGGCTTCCAAATAGTTCTGATTGACAGAATAAACTAAAGAGCTCCCCGCTCTCCTGAAGGAATGCAGATGTACTTCCCTTGCAAGTCTCTATTACAGACATACAAGAGAAAACTGTAATGAAAACAGAACTTTTGGGGAAAAAAAAATAGTCTAAATATGTGGTAGCTTCTTTAGTGTCTTCTTCATGTTGAAACATATCCTTTGGAGCTGATTTGCAAAAGTGTTCAGGCTTGAAGGGAGATTTTTGAAAGGACAGATATGAAGTCTCATTAGACGCTTAAGAGAGCTCAGTAAAGACTCTACTTGGATATTTAAGTTCCTAAATAAAGATTAACCTTTTGTCCTTGTTTCTAGGACAAACAAGTGAATAAAACTCAGAGAAAGTTGAGGAAGATTAATACTGCTGGTTAGGAAATGGACATTCCTACTTCTGTCTCCAGGTGCATCTCTTCTGCATCTTCTCTATTTTCTTCTTCTTGATAGAGGAGCAAGTACAAGATCAGAGTGAGAAGCCATGTGTGTAATAAGCAGCATTCCGTTAAGACATTTGCTAGACTGCTAGAACCAGTAAATAAAATAAAGAACAAGAAAACAAAAACCACAGTTGTTTCTGCAAGCACTTCATACATCCATGCGGCATCTATGGCACTTAATTCACAGAGATATTTATATGTTATTTGCTTTTAGTGCGCTAGGATTAAGATCAAGTCTGTGCCAATGATGTTTCCTACAAACTAAATCATTTCTCTATATAAATGCTAAATACTCAAGTGTAAGAAAAAACTTACCACACAGGAAGGGCGCTATCTACCAGGTCAGACCAAAAGTCCATCTAATCCCACAATCCAGCTTCAGTAGAAGTCAGCAGAAGAGGCTGTGTAAGGAAATCATGTCAGCTTGGCAAGTGTCTCTAGCCCTAGCCCTTCACTCTGCACAAGCTCCTGTTCTGAGGATGCAAAACAAGACTGGGCTCCTATTTTTTCTCTCCTTTAGGAAATGCAAACTGTATTAGCAGTGTTCAAAGAAGATCAAGTTGAAGAGGCTGACATCACTAATCAAAGCTTACTAGGAAGCCTTTGCCCTATCAAAAAAAAAGTGACACATTTAGCAAAAGTGACATATTTAGCAATATTTTATTCCAATTTGCCATCAAAGGCTTGGGGAAATGAGAGATTCCCTACACAACATTCCTGCTTCTGCTACCAAGCAGCAAGAAAAACTGTGGCCAGGAGTGAGAAGGGGAGGAAAAGARGGGGAAAGTGGAGAGTTGTGGGACCTTCCATCTTATGATCCTATCCTATGAAGCGTGGAGCTCTTTCAAGAAAAGCCCGAGAGCAGCTGCTTTCTGAGATATATGCCTGAGTGTTGATGAGCAGAGAGGACAAGTCTTCCTTCTCCAGGCGCTGCGCTTCTCTACTTGCCTCCCTCAACGATCCTTCCCTTTGCATTGCCTCCCCCTTCTCCAGGCCAACCTTCTACCTTAAGCGAGCTGTGAGATCCAAGCAAGCCAGCTCAGCTATTTCACTGAGGCACGAAGGGCAGGGGGGCCTGCGACCCTCAGCGTGCAGGCAAGGCCCCTCCACCAGCTCCGAGAGGGTATTAGCTGTATCTGAAATGTCACTGAAAGCTCTTGCTATTACAGGGGGGAAAGCTGCCAAGTTAAAAATAGAAGCTGCCGTTCTGCTTACAGCTGTGCGAGGCATCTCACTGATGGGCTGCCTTTTATCTCTTTTATATTTTATTGAAAAGGATGGATCCCTTAAAAAAAACCACAATTGTAAAATGTTACCTATCTCAGAGCACCTAAACCTGCAGTGCTGGCTGAGGACAGCATTTAAAAGCAACCAAGTATATTGCAAGCCATGTGCTCATCCCTAATAGCTCGGCAGAGAGCACCGTGATGAATCTGCCACTGCTTTTCCTGAGCGTGGCAGAAAAAGGGATGGCTGGAGAGCTACAGAGGTCCCTCCAACAGCTGTTCCTCACAGTTGCTCAGCCACTACACTGGGACTGCTCTGCTGGAGTTTGCTGCTCTCAGAGCATCRGGTTTCCTCTATGTAATAGAGGTCTATATATATGTGGTGTAATCAAGTAAGTCCCACCCACTCATCTCTAATATCAGCTGCTCCCTAGTAAGAGATAAGGACTTGATGAGAGCCTCCAAAATCACACATCGCTTTGCTGCTTGGCCTTAATATGCATGGGCTATATATTATTAGAAATATCTGAAAGACAAAACATCACTAAGATGGAAAACAGGTTCAACACACTTGAGCTTTGCCTATTGTAACATGTGCCTTCTGAGAGAAAAGAGACAGTTTTACAAATTGCATTTACACAGCATTTAATTTTTCAGAATGCAAGAGCCAAGTACGCTTTTTCAACACCCACGTAACCGAGGAACAACTACTTCCTAGGCACTTGCCATTCACTTCATTTGCAAAGGGTCAATTAAGAATATTCATGCATGCGTAGGAAAGACTTCAAAGTCCCTGCACGCTGCTGAGCTGCAGCACCTGGTCAGCACCATGTGCAAAGAGTAACCAGCTCGAGGGCTCCTTCCTGGTACATGAGGCTGTAATGGTCCTTTTCTGAGATCAAAAGACAACTCACAGGGGACAGCGGAACCTCCAGACACATCCAGCGTGCACTGATCTCCCAGCAGGTCACACACATACAGCCTGCTGTCTTTAATGGTGTACCGGTCGCTGATGCACATATATAACACTTGTTAATACTAATGAGAGCACCGAGAAGCTCTTGAGAACAAAGGGAGAGCAGCGCCCCAAGGGACACGCGTTCACTCCCCGCGAAAGCAACTTGAGCTCCCTGAACTGCAACGCCAAAAACCCTGGAAAGAAGATGAAACATCCACGCACTCCTGTTGGAGCGCAGCCATCTTGCAGCCTGCCTTACATAGATCCTAATAAGAGCTTCTGAAAAGGCTTCAAAGAGGTTACAGTGTACTTTTTAATTAGCTATTTGTTGAAGATAGACTGGAGTTCCTTTGAAATTCAACCATGTGATAAAGGGACTAGCACAGTCTGTCTGAGGTGCTAAGTAAACAATGTATGTATGGTGCTCTGGATCTTCACTTCATATGGATTTTTTTTTAGCAGAGCAATATCTTCTCTCAGAATATGTTCTCTTAGGGTAGGATCTCACCCAGGACTCCACATAGGACCAGGTTAAACACAGCAAAGTCCAGATTATTTCATTTAAACACAAAATAATACAAAATAAAACCTTGTCAAACCCATCTATTACATTGGGAGTCACTGCAATGAGAGCAAAAATACAAATGCAGCAGCTGTAAGAGTGGGCCTGTATAGGATAGTTTACTGCTTTTGACACTGTCTTATCTTGAAATTGAATTTCCATTTATGTCTAAAAACTATGTGGTCCAAGAAAACATTACCTACACACCTCAGAATTTCCGTTTTGTCAGAGGATTAAGATCCATTGATCTCCGAAGGCTGCTCGTTTTAGAGATGAAAGACATATTCCAGATGGTATCACAAACCGGAGAGCAGCCCATGAAAGTGATTTACTGCTCTGAGCTGAACATAGCACTGCCAGATCTCCAAGTTCATGAGACTAYGATGAGCTTGGGGAGAAAAGAATTAAAATATTTTACCTCATCCTAGGCAATTTCTTTTACCCAGACACATTTAGCATCTATCTCCTCATTACATTCATCACGCTGTGCTCGAGCAGCTTCTAGAATCACTTGTGATTACCCAAACACGCATCTTGTAGCCTTGCAGGCGGCCGCTCCGGGCTCCTCCTCTCCACTCTGCAGTTTTTATGAATGACTTGCAATCACAGACAGGGGACGGCTGCCAACTGCCCACTCAGCCCTCTCTCCTCTTCCCTGCACGTACATAGGAGGCAAGCAAACAAGCGCCATGCCTGCAAATGAGCCTCCAGCACCCTTCACAATGTACGGCATTCAGCTCGCAAAACGGGAACTAAATGTTCTTCCGGATACTTGGAGTATAGAAATTAAACATTAAAAGCTTATGCAACGTTTTTCTCTCTCTTTTTTTTTTTTTTTAAACCAAATAACTTTTCAGGCATTTAATCAAAGTGGAATTGTCTTTTTCTGAATGCTTCATTGCTTTAGCCACAGAAAGGAAAACTAGAATTAAAGAACCCTCACCTGCTTCCAGCAAACTGAGACCCATCTGGGGCCAAAATAAGAAATGTCAGTTGTTTTATAATACTATATTGATAATGCTTTAACATGAAAGATGCTTTCTATCCAAAACTCACAGTTACTTTTATACCACTAATTTCTAATTTCATTGATACATGAAAACAATCAGTACAATTTTGCTCATTTATTACATTGAGAATGCCCTATAAAGATTGTAAAGTGCTGTAACAGTCAACACCATAGAGAAATCAATCTAAATCTGTGGCTGTAAGCGGGAAGAAAAAAATCCACATAGGGGAAACATTTATATTACAGATTAGTCACTAAGGYCGAATGTGAATCAGAATGTAGCTTATTCTATGCTCAGACATTACCCTGTTTACAACATAAAATAAAGGCCACGTTAGAGCAAAACAAGCTCTGTTGCACCCGGTGCAGTTGAAGATGCATTTGTAGTACTAGTACTGCAGACCAGTACTGCCATTGCAAGCAACAGATCCAAGGCTGTGTAATGAGTTTGTGGGGTTTGAGGGCTGGGTTTGGTCAGCCTTCCTCTGAATGTAGGCAGGAAGGGGCCAAGCTCTTCTCTGTGGTGGCCAGTGGCAGGACAAGGGGCAGTGGGTATAAATTAAAACCCAGGCAGTTCCATCTCCACRTGAGGAGAAACTTCTTCCCTGTGAGGGTGCCAGAGCCCTGGCACAGGCTGCCCAGGGAGGCTGTGGAGTCTCCTTCTCTGGAGATCTTCCCAACGCACCTGGATGCCGCCCTGTGCCCCGTGCTCTGGGTGTCCCTGCTGGAGCAGGGKKTTGGACTAGTTGATCTCTAGAGGTCCCTTCCAGCCTCAACCATTCTGTGATTCTGTGACCTGTCTACAGCTGTGTTTCCCTTGCTTTGGCTGTAACAGCAACTTCTCTAACTGACCAGGTGACACTATCACAGAATCTGAATGACTTGGGGAGGAACAAATCAGACAATTGGAGACACAGAATGGCTGAGGTTGGCAGGGACCTCTGGAGATCATGTAGTCCAGGGCCCCTGCTCTAGCAGCATAATTTCTGTTCATGTTCGTATGGTAACCACCATGGTCTTACACTTCACCAAAGATGCAGCATAGAGGACAACAGGTTGGTACAATAACTGAAGTCTTGAGAAGTGGCCACACGGCAGCGCAGAAGAGCACAGCGAGAGATGGGGCACGGGCTCGGCAGTGGGGACTGTGTGTTCATAAGCAACTCAGCATTGGTCAGTTAAAGAAATGGAGACCTGCAGCTGCACAAAACTGATTTTAGGGGTAGCAAAGGAAGAGTGTCTAACAGACCTAAAAGGCACTGTATATAGTAAATTCAAATATAAGACAGAACTGAAGACCAATGAAAATAGAGCAAGGTCTAAAAGGTTGTTAGCAAACAAACAAAAAAGGGAACCTGAGTCAAAGAAGGACCCATCATCATCATATTCCTCCTGACCAAAGAGTTCAGATAATGAACAAGGAAAGGTAAAAAGTGAGAAGATCTATTTCTTAACAATACTGCTACAGAACCCAGAGAAGTTAGTACAGACCCAAGTCCTCCTGAAGAAAAACAAAAGCTGATTTTGCCCTGCTCTTAAGGATCTTCAGCATTCTGCAGTTACATTCTAAGAAACCRAGTGCTTACAGAGGATGTTAAACAGACAGGCTGAAAACAAGTTATAGCCAATTACGTGAATATTTTGTGTTTAGAATAGTTAACAAAAAAACTGCTTCCAAACAGCAGATTCRAAAAATACAGCTCTTGGAATCCCTTCACTGAGCATTACTAAAACAGGAAAAAAAAAATAGGTAGGTCAGAAAAACTCTGTCAGAAGAGACAGCATAACAGTGTGAATGCTTGTGCAGCCTTGGAGTTCAGATTCAGCTAAAACCAACAGAAACAGTGACTGGTAGGAGCCGAGCACAATATGTTATCATCATATTGTTAGCATCATATGTTATCATACAAGCCATAGCTTTGAATATATGTAAAATAACAAAACAAGATACTTTTAGTAGCTTGATACTGAAGCCTAACTAGCCTACRGAAGCCTATGAATTAGGCCTATGGATTGGCCTAATTCAAAACAAGATTCAAGAACTGAGTAAAAATGCAGTATAACACAAGAGAAATTTATGCACTTTTTCAGCACAATTGCTACTAAATGATCACGAATAACTGAGGTAAAGATTGAAAAAAAAAATAAAGGGACTTTATCAGTACCTTTACAACATCAGCAAGTTACATTTTAAGTCATTTCATGCACTAATATGCACTCTTAATTTAAAACGGTGTTCATAACTAGACAGCAGCACAATATACAGGATGTAAATCCCATTTTCTGCGCACTTTTCCCAATTGCATTGTGCTAAATGAAACGCAAATTCATGTTCTCTTCATCTCAGCATATGAATTTTGCAAGTCCAAAATAAAATGCACAGTGTGACAAGGTGACAGAAGTGATTTTAAAATTTTTGTCTTAATCTCAACTTCAGCGGAAACATGAATCATCGCAAAATGGATCAGGAGGTTTAAGCGAACTCTTCCTCACATGCCATAGCCTAAAGGAAACAATTTTCTTTTCTCCTATTCCCAGTAAACATTGATATGCATAGCAAGTGTGAAGAGGTGCTAGATAGAGGAACTGATGCTGAATGATGAATTTAGCCTTTTCTTTACATCCTGAGAAACTGTACTAAACAAATAGAGGCGTTTTAGCAGCAAAAGACCAAAACCMAAAAAAAGCTTCCTTGCAAAACAAATGAAAATACAGCAACAAAAAATTCACATTGCATTTAGGGAAGATTGAACGGGTGTAAGTGAGGAAGGCCTGAAGATGAGCCATCCATCCCCGATCAGCAGTTTTCCTTCTCCAACAGCAAGAGCTAGTCCTTATTAGATAACTGCCTCTTACTACAAACTTTTCCCTGCTTATTTATATGACCATAACTTCTGCAAAGCTGCTATGGCTAAAGGTGCTGACACCTCAAGTTTTCTCACCACGTAGCAGCTCGCTGCCCTTTCATCCCCCTGCACTGCCATCCACCTGCAGGTATTTAGGCTCCAAGCACACGGGTGCTGCTTGCGAGCACGGCTCGGCTTCACTGGCTGGTTTCTAGGCCACATACCYAAGGGAGATGATCAACCACTAAGAGGCTAGTGAAGCAAGAGTTTCATAATGTGATAGCTGCAACCTTTTTGGTTTCTGCCACAACAAAAACTAACAAAACACTCAATGTGAGAACACCATTACTGAGGTTTGCAGCTCTCGTGGTCTTCCTTCAGCTTGAGGCGAGTCTACAGATCTCCAGTTGACACACATAGGCTTGACACAGGTACAAACAGCCAAGGCTGCTATCTGGAACAGCTGATGTGTCCCTAAATTTGTTTGCCTTTACCCAGCTGTGGCCCTGGTTATTCAGTATTTTCAGTAGTCAATACGATGGCTTAATATGCTCACACTATCGCTATTCATAGCATGAAGATCTCAGTAATTCCACTTTTTCTTTTGATCTGTTGTTTGTAGTTATTCTACTGTTGACAGGATTGGGCTGAGAGCACGCTTTGAAAGCAGTTCTAACTGAGACACAACCCAAAAAACACGTAGCACGGCAAGATCTGAAACACCATCAGTTTCATCATTTTAAAAGGGATAAAAACTACTTAAAATTCTTACGTCAGACCATGACTGAACAGTACGAACCATTCTATCACATCCATTAAAACAAGTTCTGTTACATGACTATGAAGAAAGCCAACATGTTGGGCATCGCAACATCTCAAGCAGGCAGTTATGTTCACACAACACCAAATCAGCCCTTCCTTCAATTATTCTTGATTACAATTATGCTGCCCAGTCAGAACTAGCCAAGAGGTGCATTTAGCCTTCAGGCAGAAGTATTTACTATTGAAGTATTTGCAAACTGTCAAATACCAATGTTATGTCTGTCTAGACACCTTTGCTATATGCTCTCACTTTAATATATGTGTAATAATTCAGCTATTGGAAGCTTTGACTCCAAACTGGACAGCTACACTGTTGTGAAACACACTGGTAGCAGTCATAGAGGAACCCACAACTCACAATATATTTCAAACGAGGATTGTTTTTTTAAAATATACCTAGCTGACAARGCTCCCTCACCCAAGATATGTTATTTTTGTGTGTTTTTTGTTTGTTTTTCATTTCTCAACACTATTGCAATATAAAACCCAAATAACAAAATAACTAAAGCAGCTCTTCTGTGCAGTACTGCAATGCAATAAGGACCCATTTTTCATTGCTCTTAAGGGATGACAAGAGGCCTYCATCTGCAGGAGCAGAACTCAAGGTGTGTGATGAGAAACACCCCTATAAAATCAAAAGGCGTGAGTGTGTTACACCTACACAGGTCAGAGGTAAACTCCTGAGAACATGATGGCAAACAGGTACGATTCTGGCTAAGGATGCAGGTCAAAACCTGCTCTCAGGCACCTTCAGGCAGAACATGAAGTGTTAAGAGCAGGGCAGACACGGTCGCTACAGACACACAGGAATACCAGAGCTTAAGTAAGTGCTGCACAATGTCACACTTGCACTGTGCAGCAGTAGGGAGAAATGTTCTACTAGCTCCAGCAGGGCCTAGGGAACATATTGCAGATTGGGTGGAAGAGAAATGACGCTTAAAGGAAAAGAAAGTGGGTCTTAAGCACTCAGATCCTTCATCTCCCAGCATGTGCAGAAAACAGCAAAACAATTTCCACAGATCATATTCTTGTGCCTGATTAATTGGGAGCCAGGGAGGCAGGAAACAAAAATATCACCCCTACGTATTCCTCATACTGGTTCTAGGAAAAGTCATTAGCAGGAGCATTTTAACTACATTCAGCTCTAAATTATAACATAATTCTCTAACTCTAAAAATAATTACATAGAAAAGGAGTGTATGCAGAGAGCTCCTTAAGATATTCTTCGGTAGCCTGGGAACGTGTCAGCACCCTCAACTCTTTGCCTGGTGTCAACCCAGTTGTCCTTAYTCCTGAACCAAGGGCTTTTCCAAGAAATACACCATACTCCCCAGCTCTTCAGCTTGTTACCGACCTCTCCTGAGGCTGCTTCCTGATTCACAGACTGTTACCTCTGTCCCTTAGTTTATCCGCACACACAGCTGGTTTCATGGGGCTACACTTTGTCACTGACTACTTAATTTCACAGACTCACAGAATGGTTAAGGTTGGAAGGGACCTCTAGAGATCATCTAGTCCAATGTCATAGAATCATAGAATGCCCAAGGTTGGAAGGGACCTCAGAGGTCATCGARTCCAACCCCCCTGCTCACGCAGGGTCACCTAGAGCACAGGGCACAGGGCTGCATCCAAGCGGGTTTTAAAGATCTCCAAAGAAGGAGACTCCAAAACCTCTCTGGGCAACCTGTTCCAGTGCTTTGTCACCCTCACAGTGAAGAAAAGCTTCCTTAAATTCCWGTGGCATGTCGGCTAGTTAATGTCTCCCACTCAAATTCTGAGTAAGAGACTGGGGCCTTGCTCAGATGTGACTGACCCACACGGAGCRCTGGCTCCAGTTCTGGGCTCCCCAGTGCAAGGGGACATGGACACACTGGTACAAGCCAGCGAAAGGCCTCAAAGATAGCAAAGGGACAGGGCCACTTCTCAGGAGAAGAGCGGCAGAGAGAGCTGAGGCTGTTTATCCTGAAGAAGGCTCAGGGAGAYTTTGTCAAGGCCTATAAATATCTTAGGAGAGGGCATGAAGACAAAGCCAGACTCATCTCARTGATGATCAGACACTGGGACAGACTGCCCAAAAACGTTGTTATAGATACACACTATGTGGCTGTAAAGGACCCTGAGCAGCGTGCTCCCACTGGCCCTGTCTGACCAGCAGGGTTGGGCTCCACAATCTTCAGAGGTGCCTTCCAACCTCAGCRTGTGACCCCATATTCACCACGATGCCTGGTAGGCAGATGGTCCATGATTCTTTGCATTGCACTAAGATTTTTCTTATCGTTATGTACACTCTTCATTATTGCCTATGGAATTGCTCAGAATTACAGCGGTACAAAATCCAGTAAGTTAAATCAAAAATGTCTTCACTCAAGAAAGCTGTTCCAGAAGCTGCCATCATTCCATGGCTATAGCTTCACACASTGCAGAAAATTCATGTTTCACTATTACTTCTTCAGCAGAGAGTCTCCAAGTGCTGCTGTTCACTGGGGACAACACGACCAGCAAACACCCCCTCCGCAGTTCCCTCCCCACTTGGCAATGCACTCGCTGCAATGGTTATTGTAGCCTCTCCACTCCATTCCTGTAGCCTGGAAGGGAAGGGGTCACTTCCCTCAGGACACACTGAGGTCCAACAGTATTGCAAACTTAATCTTACACCACCTGAAATGTTACCCAGAAAGCGAGCTGAAAGCACCATCCCATTGAAGAGAAAGGAGGTTGTGTGGTCAGGGCTGAAATTATGGCAGTACCTGAGTAAACTCTACAGGGAGATGTCCAGTTGAACAGCCTTTCTCTGGAACACAGTGAGTGCTCAATCGTGGCTTTAGTTAGGCTAGGACTTAGCTAAACATTTCCAAAAACAGGTAATAAATCCAGGTTTCTATAGGACTGACAGGTTCTCAGTCTGTCAAAAATGCCACTGTCTCCCTGGCCACCAACTGCATCCAGTTGGCGGGAGGAGGAGGAAACATTTATGGTTTTCGGTAGCATTGTGACAAATTGTCAAAGGTAGAACCAACTTAGGCTTTGAAAGCCATCTGATAAACAAAAAAGGCTAACAWCTTCCTTTTGATGAAATCCAAATTTAGCTTTAATAATTAGAATTTTTATAAAAAGGAGATTGTCTTCCAAAGCACACGCTGGCACTGGTTCATCTTGTCAAATTTGACAGCATGAAATCAGAGTACAAATGACAAGAATCTGCAGCTGTTAAATACTGTCAAATACGCTGTAGAAGTTTTATTCTTATAAATTCATTAATATAAGACCCTGTTTTTGCAAAGAACTGCTTCTCCTCCCCCACATACCATTTGGGCAGAAATGGTTCTAAAAAAAGCCTCCACTCTGTTAAGTTTGCTTGATATGTTTTTAACCCTCAAAAACCCTGCAGCTTCCCAAGCTGTGCCAGAGTCCTAGCGACCTGACAAGTGGATTATTTTGGAAACAGCTAGAGGAGTTTGGCAAGTAGCAGTTTTGACAGCTGTTCAGTGTCAGGCATTGTATAAATGCACAAACCACTTCAGTTTAAAGGCAGACGGCCGTGGTTTAGGCAGCTTGTACTGAAGCAACCTTACAACCCATGAATGCAGCTCAGCTGYTGACTGCAGGCTGCTGCTCACAGGGAGCAGCTAGTGAGAAGTTAACATCTTAAACTGTCCCGACTACATTCACTGGATTTAATGTTTCCAGGCACAAAGGAAAGATATTAGGCAAATCCGTGCAAGTTGCACTTTGTGTGAGGATTCACGTCAGAATAAGCCCCATCAAGCTTGGGTAGATTGCTGTAGCTAGACAAATTTGACAAGTTTTCAAAACTTGTGAAAATGAAAATCCCAATATACATTTGTAATATACAAATTAGACACACATCCTTTCAATAACTATACTGTATAGTAGGGTTTTTTTATATGAAAGCTGAAAAAAATGAATTCAAAAAAACCCTATGAAGTTAGCTGTACGGTTGCTAAGGAGGACTAAAATCACTCTGTCAATATAGATAAAAATACTTTCAGAAAAATATTTTCTGAAAAAAAAAACCACATTATTAAAATCACATTGAGCTGCTTATTATTTYTTGCTGCATGTTCAATCTGATTCGTTGAAAGCAATGCCCAACAGAAAGCCTCAACAGTCCAGAATGCCATTACACTCATGGTGATTCTGGTCAACCAGTCCAGTGCAGTTGCTATTTAAAACAGAAAAACTGGTCAGAAACAGTCTGCAGGAATGCTTAAGTTGGGCATACACACATTTTTTATTCATAGGTGGTTATGTTGCTTCTCTTCTTGTACAAATGCTGTCTTATATTAAGAGCTATCAATTAAAAGACAGCTCTACAATATTTTTTGGAGCTCCAAATTACTCCAGTTACTGAAACCCCTTCAGCTCTTACCTAGCACTTCCTCATGAGCAGACTTCACAAAGCACTTGGCAAGGAACTCAATGCCTTGTCCATCTTATGCAGACAGAACATAGAAGCATAAGGAGATGAAAATGTCTTTTTCARAATAAATCAGTGAGGATTTATCCTGGACTGTAGAGTCTTCTGAATTCCAGAACACAGATCGGTTAGTAGGAGGCACTGGTTATTTTGAGCATTTATTGATAGCTCTTGTTTCTCTTCATTATACCATCACATTCAATTTTTTGCAATCTTTGCCAGCTCAGTATCCACAGTCCTGCCTGTTAGGGTGTTGCTCTAAGGTTTTGTGGGTTTTTTTAGACATTTTTCTTAAGTTCTTATTGACACAGATTTAGGGACAAGCTCTCTTTCTGCACCGTACTTCTCTACTGTACAGGAAAAGCATCCAGGAACTGCTTCCAGTCTCTTGGTTTTGAGGAAAACTTGGCTCTGACACCTAACTGCTGCCAAGCAGCTTCATGTTGCACCACTGACAAAAGAGGTGGGATTCATCTCGCCTATCTTTATACACCTACAAAAAAAGATATCTCCATCTGATCTGCTCACTCAAGGCTCCCTTTATAGTCAGTGAAGAGAAATAGGAACTGCTAAGGCACGACTCATCTATTTCAGGACCTACCTTAGGATGAGATGAATCGCACCYCACAAGTACCCATTCCTCTCCAATGGCAATATAGGGAATCTAGATGACTAACTCAGATGTAGGTTTTAGATACAGATGCATCAAGCTGATACTTGTTAAGCTGGATCTTATCTGTGGTTTCTGACACGGCACTTGCTAGCAGAGGTTTGGATTGGGCATACATAACATACCCAAATTATTTGCTGGGAAAAACAAACAAAAATCTTACTCAAATAGATATTTAYCAGTACTGCAGGTGCTCTGTAGCACCCTCTTCCCCACTGCCTAAACCAAATAAAATCTGCCTTTTTTCCAAAGCAGCATCCAGTGTTTCAGGGCAGCAGCATCAGGCTCCCAAGGTGCCTCCAGTGTATGGGGGTGAGCACAAAAGTGCCAATTAATGGGACTGGAATTGAAATTGAAATTGAAATTGAAATTGGAATTGGAATTGAAAGCTGACCCATAAGAGGTGCCAAGAGATTGCACGGAACCAAGCACAGACACCCCAAACAGAGTGCCATTCTCAACTGCCCAGCAAGTGCCAGGGAAGGGTGTAATCCCATAACTCACTAGGAATTAGGCAAAGAAGTGAAAAAGCTAAAGAAAAGACCTATTTTTTCACCTACTTTATTTGAAGTAGCTCTCACGGGCTACCCAGTACTAGCTCCATAAACATACACTGGGTCCTTCTGACCCCAGCAACTCCTMTGGTTTCTGTGAAAATGAGACACAAATTGCAAATTTATTTTACACCCTCTATTTTTAAATTGAGCATTGCTTCCTATTTTTTCAGGTCAAGCCAAGCCACACACAAGAAACTTGATTCTCCTTAAGCCACTGTAAGATGGACAGGAAAAGGGGGCAAGCAAATAGCAGTGCTCAGGCTACTGGTAGTTTGCCCTTCAGTGCCATTGCATGTAAGCCAGGGTGTAAGAAGTCATTTTGATGGCCAGYAGTTCTTCCCTAGGAAAAAACATTTCTCCTTTTAAAGACCTATACAAGTACATCTTTACTGAAGTCATTCCATACTAAAAGGCAAATCCTGGATTTTGAAGAACTATGCTGTATTTTCCATATATAAAGTATGAAACGCCATTCAGGAAAAAGCATAAATGTGTAAGGCACTGGAATCCATCACCATTTTATTTTTAATGTGTAGATAGTGTGAGAAAGGGGATMTATAGAATACTAATACTGTGAACTAAAGTCACTGCCACTGTTGCTATTTGGTTAGATCTGAAAAGAAAAAGGCTGTTTTTCAGTTGGCTGCAATAGAAATCTCATGAGAACAGCTGCTGTCATTTGAGTTCAGGCCAAGATGGTAAAATCTGAGAAAAACAACTGATCTTGTGAATTTCCCACCACTTGCAACTGAAATCTTGAGGCACCAACGTCAGACATCTTAAAGCGATGAAGTCGGGATTCAGCGCGGAAACGGAACCTCCCGAAACACTCAGCACCTGCGCTGCCCTCTAACTCTGTCCTCACCTTCACAGTCCTTAAAGCTCCAAGATTTCCACAAGCTCCAAGATACCAAGCGGTGGCCAACAACTATACATCACAGGGCAGCTTCCACTCTAAAAAGGCAAAGCTCACCTGAGCAAGACTTAGATTTATCATAGAGCAACTGAAAGAATGAAATTAACTCTTACAAGATACTGGTAAACCCCAGTAAAATAAATTAATACCCTATATACACAGCTTTCCAAAGCTGGCAATGAACCACACATGACAGATGTTAATCATGCCACTTAAGGCATGACTGGCTGGACACTCTGGTACCGTGGGTGGCTTCAACCTGAGTGGACTCTAATATCAGCCCACTCCTACAGAGGTAACTGAACTGTGTCACTGTTGTAACAACACGTGTTATTTGTGTGGACTTATGCAAATAACAAAGACCCTTCTAAAACTAAATACCTAAAAAGGATTAGCCAAGCATTTAGATCACTACTGAGGAGTCATAGGGTAAGTTTTATGAGCTAGTATTTGGTGATCCTAAAGAGCAAGGATCATACGTGAGATGCATGAAGAATTCCAAATACCATCTTGAACATAATCCTCTATTTTTGCTCTTTCCAAACTCACGGCAAAAGATCACAACCTTCTTTGTAAATCTTTTGTTATTACAAATTATTCACATTGTTTGAAAATGAAAGTTACATGAAAAACTTTCAAACCTTTCAAAATATTACCTCAATTTGAGTTATGTGAGTGATTAGGATACGTGCCAACGGGTGAACGCAAGTCTCTAAAAGAGGAATCCAGTGCGACTGTTTACATTACATGATTGTGTGAAATATGGTGGTTGTTTCTATGTGGACAGACATACTCTGTCCACAAAAATAATCCTTCAAATAAGGATGCATGGAATTAAATAACAGAATGTGAATAAATAAAAATGAATTTGTTTTTAAATGAGAACAAAAGCATGTAGAAAATGTTTCTCTATATTTTTCTCGTTCTCAGGGCGCTCACCAGGTATTCATTGAAGCAGTGAATTTGAACTACCAGCCCAGGAGAGAATACAACCCCTTTTGCAGTATGTGTCAGGAAAACTGCAGAAGAGTTGTCATTTACATGACCATTCCTTCTTCACTAGGCACACTTCCACATTTGGGGCCTATGATGTTAACACTGCATTTAAGAGTATTAACCTCAAAAGTGAAAAGCAGCCACACAAGTCTCCATTTGGAATACAGGCAATATTGGTGGGAAATACTGTGTCCACATCAAAATTTGCAYGATCAGATTTAAAGGACTTCAAGCATTTGCTTGGTTCTAACTTTATACACTTGCAAAAAAAAAGTCAGAAGATCATGATCCGACTGCCACCAGTCAAGAAGTTGGGCTTTACACCATACAGACAAGATCATGATAGCAGAGTATAACTAAACTTCAATTTTTAAATCATATTGTATCATAATGAAAGCCGTCTGACTGTGTYTAAAGACTAATAATTTCAGACACAGTGGTAGGTAAAACCTTATTTCCTTTCCTTATAGTTAAGTCATTAATATTTCAGCAGTAACTATAGTACATCAGAATAGAATCAATTAATTTGATCAGTCTCCCAATACAGGCTTATAATTTTCAATTATTCTATTAAAAAACAGTATCAATTTCAAGACAAAATTATATGTACTTTTGCTTTACTGCTTTGCTTTATTGCTTTACTATTTTGCTTTTAAAATGCAGAATCCAAAATATCTAGGTATCTAGGATATCCAGGTACACCATATTAACATATGAAAATTTTCAAAATCAGTATCAATTCATGAGATTAATTAGGCAWGGATTATCATATACAATCACCCTGAAAGAAACATCATCTTCAAGGAGACTCGGTGACTCTTTTTAGAGAAAAYGTGTGATGTTGAATACATACTTTGGTTTGCTTGTTATCCACATGTCAAGTAATTTTTACGTCAGGTAATTTCACATACACGTCTACAATGGATGCATATAGTAACTAATGAATAAAGGTTGAAATTCGAGAGGTTTAAATCCTGTATAAAATCTGAGAGTGGCTCTCTCTTCAATTACTCAGGTAGCCAAAGTTCCACTGAAATGAGCTAGAGCTTTTGGTAGACGCTGCAAGCAGTACAGCCCATGCAACGTGTTTGCCATTGAAATATTCTTTTACTCATTTTAGCACAGTCACAGATGCCTACCACTGGGGAAAAGCCTAGAGGAACAATATCCATTTGCTTTTTCTAGGAATGATTAGAAATATTTAAGCGATGCACATAGTTTAATGCAGWAAACTCCATCATAAACAATCAATACTAACTGAATTGTTAATGAATAACATTCACAATGTTTTTATTTAACTCGATGYTCTATAGAAATGCATGTTGAGGATGAATAAATAACAGTGCTTYAAAAATTTTATTGAGAAATAATCTTAAATTCAATATTATTCATTACCACATGAACTAWGCTCATAACATCTCCTTTTCTCCTGAGGGCACTGGTATTTTACTCTCTAGGGAGATCTTAAACTCAAAGTCTTTGGTCTGTCATCTTATAGAATCTCTGCAGAAACTTGATTTCATACCTTGCATCAAAATTCCAAGCCAGGAAAATACTTGTTAATCTAATGGTTTTTCTTGTTATTGTTGTTAAGAAAGCCCATATGCTTTTAGAGATTTTATTTTTAATTGGTCTGAAGTATGGGAAAAGCAGGGAGGTTCACTGAAGAATTACTAGAAGTGGTACACCTTAACATATATTTACAACATGGAACATGGAAGCCCCGTCTTCTCTGAGCTTGTTCCAGGTTTCAGGACTGCACCCAGAACAACAGCAGTGGCAGCTTCCTGCTGCTTCCTAAAGAGCAAGGCCTCGTGTGCAGCCTCATCCCGCAATGCCCGCAAGGCACCAAAACGAACAACATGGCAATGAAAAGTAAACATGGAAGCAGAGACAGCTTAAATTCAATATAATTGATTCCGTTTCCTTTAACATTCATTCCCTGTAAGTCACCTCACAGTTTAAAAGTGATAAAACTCAAGCTGATTGACAGCAGCTGGAGCCGGCTATGCATGCGTGGCAAGTTACAGTGCCGGTCCACATCGGATGGTGGTTGCCTTGGGTGGGTTAACCCGTAAAGGAAGCTCTCATCAATACAAAAGCACAATAGAGAACTTATACAAAACAGAGCAACTTTAAATATGCATATATATATACACAACATATATATAATTTTAACACACATGTAAATGAGGTGGTTTCCAACCACTTAAAGAAGAACTCCCTGGCTATACTTCAGACCCATAAATGCAAACTGTTTACAGGTTAAAATAAACATCAAATCTGTCATTTCAGTGTGAGTAAATGTTGGTCTTTAATGGTACCTGAATCACAGATCAAAATGTGTGTCTAAACCTGTTCATTTTTCATGACTTTTGGGAAACAAGCTAAGTAAACACTTTTGTATACAATTCTGTTTTATGTAACTAATGATTCTGGGTGATAGGTTTTCAAACAGAGCCAACCTTGAAAACCCTCTAAGGTTTTTCAAGCCAGTTATCTAACAATTGTCATATTTTGGTGGCCATTTTTAAAATCAAGGGCACTGATTCCACTTAATAGGCACCTTTTTTTTCAGTATGGGTGAAATACTATGAAATCCTGATCAGGACGTGCTGAGGGAATGCAAGGAAACATTAAAACCAACATTGCTGAACAGGTGTCACAGGTATCACAAAGAGAACTACGGAGAAATTAAACTTACCACCATAAAAACAAACATGCTTCAGAAGAGAATCAACACAGGACTTCACTGTTGTTTAAAATAATAAATGGCAGTCAGCAAATTCAGGTAACAGACATGCAGTGCTATGCAACAGGTAAATAACAGTAACACTTAACAAGATGAGCAAAGGAAGATTCCTCTGAACACACATCTTCCTTTTAACTTATTTYAAATTCTGAACTGGCACTTTCCAATGCACTGATAGCTGACTTGCTTCTGAAAAGAGGCAGAGCTGGTGTAAGGCACTATAGAACTTTTTAACACTGTGCGTCTTCTAATTTTAAGTAAACACTCATTTTGTCCTTACACCTAACTCCCACTTACCAGATTTTCTGTACTGAGAGGTAGGGTGCAACTGGCTGCAGAAATCAGCAAAAACAAAATCTAAACAACAATTGCCCTTGGTGGAGATGAGCATATTCCTAAATACAGGTTTGCAAAATAAATACAGGAATTTCCTATTTCCTGACCCTTTTTGGCCCTGGGATAAAGCTCCTCCGCTGACCATGCCCTTTAAAAGCATTGTGCTTTTGAACCCTGCTCCTTTGTCAGGTACAGAATGTGTGTGTTTTCAGGGAATTGGGACGGGGAGGGGAGCAAACCAACTCCTCAGCACAGTTAGCTCAAGCTGATGTATCTTTTGCTTCTACTCCTGCAGAAAAAAATAGTCTTTCCTCTGACCAGGACCCTCTTTCTCTCTTGAAGAATGTAAGGATTTTGGATACAAAAGACTATCCCCCTCCTCTATTCCGGGATCTCCAAAGCAAGGAGCTCTTCAGAACAGGAAGACCACAACTGCCTACACCAAATTCCTGACGACAGGTACACCAGGCAAACGTACCCTAGTTTTAGAAGGAGCTACTGAAGGAAGTGAAAGGTTCTCCAAACAGAAGCAAACAAACAAAAAATAAAGCACTTCATAGAGCACTAAATGCAAAAGCCCTGGCTAAACTGGAGATGTGGCATAAGGCTACCAAGAAACCAGCTAAGGAGAGAGCAGGAACATGTACACCTGAGAGGGGCACTACCAGGCCGAAGGGAGATGACTAACTGAGTTTCGCTGAACTCGTATGAGCATTACCTGTATTGATCACTCACCTTAATGGCCTTTGCACAAGAAGCGTAATTGTGATGAAGAACTTTTCTAGCAATAGAAATTCAGGAGGCAAGGTCAATTAAGAGAAAGATGGAACTGTACACAAAGTCAAATGATCTTGAGTAACACAATAAGATTAAATTCASTAGTACAAAATGTCACGTCACGCAGTTACAGATTAATAACATCTATTAGAAGCTAGGAGTTTGTTACTTGGAAATGATGTGAGGAGAAGGAGAGAAAAGAACAGCTAGGCCAAGTGTGCTAGTTCATCACAGCAAGACTGTGAACTACTAATGCAATCACAGAGTATGGTATATATATATATAGCATATAACCTAGTATGTTTATCATAGGGATAGGAGAATTGTGACAGTGTAATAAGCTCTCATAAACCCTCACCTGTACTGGGAAGAGCTGTAGGCAACCTAGTGAGAGTTTCATGATGTTTGCAGCTTAAAATGTTTATTTGATACACACACACACACATATATATGCCAATTTTATATAGAATAGAAGCAGCCACAGATAGCATACAAAAGATACTGGAACTCTAATATAAGCATTTTGGTGACCCTGTATGTATTCATGTATGTTATCTGTATCTTGGTAAATATATAGGGTAAGTAATRTCTGAGAAAGTCTGCTGTTTAAGGTGGGCTTATCTGAGCAACCTATTTTACGTTGTCAAAGCAATGTACTGCATTTGGAAATAAAGGACTGAACTTTGCATGACAACAAGGTTAAAGATTTATCTATAGATAAAAGTAAGACTTTGGCTTTTCATTCTCCAAAGAACTTCTTTCTTTTTTTTTGTATCAGTTTTATCCTGACTCTTTAATTATCACAGAGTGACAGAATGGTTGAGGCTGGAAGGGACCTCTAGAGATCATCTAGTCCAAACCCCCTGCTCCAGCAGGGACACCCAGAGCACGGGGCACAGGGCGGCATCCAGGYGGGTTTGGAAGACCTCCAGAGGAGACTCCACAGCCTCCCTGGGCAGCCTGTTCAGGGCTCTGTCACCCTCACAGGAAAGAAGTTCCTCCTCACATGGAGATGGARCTGTCTGTGTTTCAGCTTGCACCCAYTGCCCCTTGTCCTGTCACTGGCCACCACTGAGAAGAGCTTGTCCCCTTCCTCCCTACGTTCTCCCATCAGGTATTTGTACATGTTGATAAGATCCCCTCTCAATCTGCTCCAAGCTAAACAGGTCCACTTAGCCCTCTAAACAGGCCTCTACTTAGCACTGTGTATCCCAGTAGCCACTCACTGAAAATTCTTTTACGAATAAACTATGGCTCTTACCAACCTCTCTCTCTTTCTATATATTTTTAGGGAGAGGGGAGAGAGAAAATCACCTGTAACATTGTGGTGGACAAAAGGCTTCTAGGATTACTTGAGGATCACTCTTTCAGTGATTGGAAAGAGCCCTAGAAGAACATAACACTGCTTTCTGGAACTACCTCTGGGTAAACAGCACAGAGGAAAAGAGCTGAAAACTGTGCTGACATAGGAAATAATACATATAAACTGTTCAGGAAATAAATGTAGCCTGGAATTTGTAACCAACACCCACCTATCAGAAAAGATCTAAGGACAGATCTACTCACTTGGTATCCAGAGGCCCTGTGACACAGGAAACTGTGTGCAGAGATTTCGCTGGATACACAGATGCATTCAAAAAACCGTCCCTCTTCCTAACATAACTGAAAATATTGAGTCTGCCTTTGCAGCCAAATACTGAAAACGGATTTTTTTTTTTATACCAGATACTAGAAGCACCCAGTGAATGTCAAAAATAAATGCTACTGAGCTACAAAATGGCCAGCATCCTATGCTTTACTCATCGTTTTATGGCAGCCCTAAGTACACTGGGAATATCACTGAACACACCAAATATTTAGATTGAGCTCCTCAGGTCAGGCAATAAACACTGCAGAGAAAATCCAAATCAGGCTGTATCCTGCGAAAGCAGGAGGAGAGACAGAGCTTGGGTAACACAGATAGAATTACATGGTTAMTCAGTTTAGATATAAATATTATTCTTCTGATTCAGATATGTAATCATCTTTTCACTGCTGGTCCTTTGAAGTGCAAACACATATGAGGAATGAGGAAGAGGTTTTTAAGAGTTATTTGAATTATTTGGTACATTTGCAATGCCTAAGTCATACAGGAAGCTGCTGCTAAGAACCATTTTATCACACAAAAAGTATTCTTAAGAAGCTATAATCCAAATTATGGCCCACCAATACATAAAAGCTGGAATTCCCTCCTGGAATCATTACTGGACAAGTATCTTTCAACATAAAAATGCGACTGTGTGTGTGTGTGTACACACATAGATGGCTCCACATCTCTCCTAGCTGGGCTGGGAGGCAGGACGAGAAGCCCGGCAGCCCCCGCTGTACCTGGGGAGGACCCTGCTGAAAGAAACCCCTGGGGATGAAGCACTACCCCGGCCGGAGCATCTGCAGCGGGGAGACATTCAGCACTGGACACAGCCCTCAGCTGCCGCTGCTCTTCCACCAGTTTAATTCAAATTTTARTTCAAATTTTGCACTGGTCTAGCCAGATCAAAGCCCATGGAGGCAGCATTTCAGCCCAGCTCTGTTGTCTGACTGAAAAAGGTACCTCGGGAACTTCTAACTTACGCTCTGCAATGTTTTCATGCCAGTCATTGCTCTTTTTGGAGGTTTTTTTAATGGTCTGGGAGGAAGCTGGAAGTGCTGTGTTTGTTTGGAGGGAGCCAGCTGCTCCATCCAGTGCTTGTCTAACATGGCTTACAACTACCAGGCCACGGTCGGGTCACATCTTATTTTCCATGTTCTTGAATCCTGTGTGTTTGGCTCTGTCTGGATCCTACAGGACCGTCAGCGAGGCACGGAGAGCATCCTAAGCAGAATGATGTGACCTGGCAGAGAAAGACTTTGCTGGGAATTAGGATCTGTGAACTTGACCTCTCCTGCCAGAGGAGAATCTAGATGTGTTACTTCTGGGACTCCATTGCTGTAACCTTGTATAAAAACCTGCTGTGTTTTACAAGGCTATCCAGAAGCAAGGGCTGGATCTTGAGCAGTTCTGAGCTCCGGAGAGTAGAAGGAGCTACGATCCTTATACTGTTTTCCCCTTTCAGGGTCTCTAAATATCCCCACTAATTAGGCAGGGAAATTGYGTGCTGGAATCTGCTTACTGGCTCATGGGGCTCAGGTCAGATGTCTGCATATGGAGGCTACAAAAGTTTCATTTCCTCGAAAATCTATTTTTCTGGACATATCCCAAATGACAGATTTTATGCCAAGCCACAGGATGCCTCCTTTAAAACTTAGACAGAAGTTTCATGCATACATGAAACAGAAGATGAAAACAGATATTCTATATTAGAGTGTAACTGTTATTTGTCTTGATTCATTGGTCAGTTCTATTTTAACGTTGTTCACCTCTCTGTGGGAAGGTGGTGTATCCCATGGATGTATCCTGCTGAGAAGTCCCCACAGAGGTGTTTTGTGGCACCAGGATAACTGAGAATAGGACCAGCTTCCGCAAGTCTTGAGCTCACCCTGCTTCACATTCCACATATGCACCTTGCTGAAGAACAGATTTTATTTTTCAGCTACTAGTGATATAAGGTCTTCATATATTCACTTCCTTCAGACCCTATGGGCTTTTCTAAGACAAAGAAGGCTGAGAGAGCTGGGCCTGTTCAGCCTGGMGGAGAGAAGACTGAGGGGGGACCTGATCTGTGTCTATAAATACCTCAAGGGAGAGAGAGGGGAGGATGGGGTGGCCTCTTTTCAGTGGTGACCACTGACAGAACTAGAGGAAATGGCCACAAAATGAAGCATCCAAAGTTCCACAGGAACTTAAGAAAACATTTCTTAACAGTCAGAGTGACAGAGCCCTGGAACAGGCTGTGCAGGGAGGCTGTGGAGTCTCCTTCTCCGGAGATCTTCCAAACCCAACTGGATGCCGCCCTGTGCCCCGTGCTCTGGGTGTCCCTGTGTGTGCAGGGGGGTTGCACTAGGTGATGGACTAGGTCCCTTCCAACCTTAAGGATTCTATGATTAAGAGACATGTTCTATGGTTTACAACACCCACAGACTAGTTTTGATCTACACTAAGAGCTCATCAGCTCCCTAACCAACAGGAAAACATCTATGGATCAACTTGAGTGCGCAGGACAGTGTCGTCATTTATGCTACCTCTCAGTTATTCATGACATCATTGTGCTAGTGTGAAGCCCTTCTATTATGTTTTTACACTAGCTGGTGTGTGTTGCACAACRCATCTATGCGAAACATGCTGATTATGTTTTTCTTGATTTCTGTGGTTTGAGTCCTAGAAACCTAGAGTCTACTCTAGTTTTTCAAGAAATTTCTATGCGGAAAAACATTTTTATTCAGTGCACAGCAGAGACACAAAAGGTCTTGTTCATTTTATCTAGTTTTAGATGTGTAGAGTGTAGGCATCACATCTGACTTGTCCCCCCAGTCTATCTTAACAGCCAAATGGGCACTTTTAGACTATGAATCATTTTGTCTTAGCATAAACGTAAAAAATAGGTTCTTCAAGGGTGTGATTCATCTGTCCTGTTCCTCTCCATTCCCCATACAGGCAGCTTTGGGTAACTATCTCAGATGTAGACGTCTACATTTTGCCGTAAGAATCCCACTCACAGTCTGTAATTTTATGAGCGTATAATGTAAGAGCATCACATTTCAAAACTGAACAAGGGGGACAGCAGAGACAATTCCTCTATCGCCTCCTATCTATGCCGAGTTAATTATATACATATGTGCAGTCTCTAGGTAAACCTGACAACATACCTTGAATTGTAAGACTATGGTCCAAATATTACTTCCTGTAACACCCAAGTTTTCACAAAGCCAAGAAGAAGCTCACAATGAAAGACACATTTCCAGGGAAGGAATGAATCAGAGGAGCTGGCAATTCACTTGCCTCTTTAATTGCAAATTGGTCCAAAGGAAGGGCATCGGCATGACACAAGACCCGGACATTTCATTGGACAACCTAGATGATACACACCATGTGAGAGAGAAAAGTTTGATTTACTTTTTCACAAATAGCTAGAATTAATCAGATTACCCTAACTTGATTAATAAAGAGGATGAAGAAAACTGGGGACTCTGTAACTACTCTAAACATTAATATGCAAACAGTAGCATCCAGCTGACCCTCAGGATACGGCTGTATTAAGGAAAAGGCACTAGAGCTGAAGTCTCAGTGGTTCCGGGAAGGGGTAGAAGAAATTCTTAATTTTCCCTGGAGGAGGCAACAAAGAGAGTGGAAAGAAGGGCCATTCTTCCCTTCATCCAGAGTGATGCAGAAATAGGAAAAAGTAATCACTGTGGGAGAAGGAAGAGCATGAGGCTGTCCAGAAAACTGGAAATCTGGAAATCTTTTTTTTTTTTTTTTTTAGTTTACAGAGAGGAGAAGGGATATCTAACCCTAGTACCCAGAACATGGTCTACTTGAGCAGCTTCAGCTATAAGAAATTAAATTAAATTTCACTTCTAATCTCAATTTGTCATTTTTCAGTTTGACGCTTTCATAATGCTATTTCCACTTTTCTGAGCAAGAGCACAACKATTTCCTTCGCTAAAATATGTACTGTTGTTTCCATTTTAACTCAGTCTAGCATTTAAAGTCAACTCAGATGACAGAAACTGAACACGCTGCTTTCACAAAGGCAGAAACCCCAAATAAAGCAGTGCTATAGACAGAAATCTCTGAAGTACGTACAAAACAAGACAAATCTTGGGGTGTCAGGAAATGAGGTGCCTCAATAACCTGCTGGGGAAAACTGTTTGGGAGAAGGAGTCACCAGAAAGGAGATATCCCTTTTAATGAGTATCCTTAGTGTTCCCCTGAGAATGAATGATACACACAGTGARATGATAGCTTATGACTTGGGGAAAACTTGCCACAAAGAGTTAATAATATTACAAGCGTATATTAAATATAAGTGCATTAACTTCAGATATACTTAACAGAAGCACTAGCCCACCGCAGCAGCCCAGTTATAGAAATCCTTCCTGGAATCTCCTGAAGTTATGATAAATATATCTCCACTTTTCTTTCAAGATGTTAAATGTAAAGCAGCGAAAATTATTTCCAGTTCTGTCTTTCATAAGAAGGACCAGAAACATTTCCTTTTTAACATACTCATCTTTCAAAWGTGAAACACGATGAAATTTCCATCTTTAAAGGATTTTCTTTTTCTACAACCAAGGAGAACTTGTTTCTTCTACGAAAACACTTTGCAGACTCACTCTCTCTCAGTACACATGTAATGCATTTAGGTCTCAAACCTGTAATGAGCACAGATGCAGGGAACTGCCCACACACAGCAGGAAAAGGGCCATAATTCTGACTCATCTGGTAATTTATGCTTCTATACTGGTGTTAAAATAATGTTATTACTGCATGAAAATATTTCTATAACACTTATATTTGTCAAAAAATAATATTCTGAGATTGTCAAATTGCCACCGTGATTCTTACACGATCAGAATACATCCAGTAGGCTGCACTGACAAGAGCACRTCAGAACCCAACACGGTATCTCTGATATTTCTCCTGTTTGGAATGGCCTGAGCTCATGCCATCTGAGCTTAGAGGGGCAAGGATAGAACATGCAGGTAACTCAAAACATTCAAGTCAGTTGTTGTAAAAGACCCACAAGTTCTGTGGTGTAAAATGCCTCTCATTGCCAGCTATCCTACCCTTGTTACGATCTAACATTGCTATACATTCATCTCATGKTCCCATCTCTCTTTAGCAAATGCTAAAGAAGACAAGAAAAGTCTAACATGGTTATATGTAGAATAAATGCAGGGGAGTTTTAGATTATTTATTTATTTCATGGCAGCTAGGATAGGTTCACAAGACCAGGACTGAGACTTTTAGACTGTATCTCTGTCACCTAATTATACAGAAATCTTCAGAGAGAAGAGAAGAGAAGAGAAGAGAAGAGAAGAGAAGAGAAGAGAAGAGAAGAGAAGAGAAGAGAAGAGAAGAGAAGAGAAGAGAAGAG